>NW_013617736.1:12045-23056 GCF_000695525.1 Brassica oleracea var. oleracea | reverse complement strand
TATATTCCGAGGATTTCATTTTCCGTCGGAATGTCCATCAGAATATCGCTGTTTTCTTGTAGTGAAAAGTGATGTATTTATTGTTTTTATCCGTAAAACTAAAATTATGAATGGTAAAACTTTGTTGATAAAATCAAAAAGTAATAACTAAAAGAATGTATTTATTGTTTTTTTTATATGTGTGAGAAACCTTAAACATAATAATTTGTATACGAAGAGAGTATATAAGTGAGGATCTAGTTTGTTAAATACCAGTGGGAAATAAGCTGGTGATAACCAGCGTCATGAGAAATAGCGTGAGTCTTAGCAAGAGTCCATAGCCAGCAGGAGGTAGCATCATATCCTGGCGTGAATATGTGCCTCCATTGGGGCCTGGTTTTATCTTGGGGACGAGTCAACTCAATGGCAACAGGTCTCAATGTGCTATCATCGTTGAGGAAGAATAGTGTTCGAGAAGCATATAAGGTGCTATCATCCAACTCTCTCACTTTGTTCACATACGGTAGAAGCAAATCATGATAGTCCAACATGAACAGTCTCTTGTTCTCCAGAGCCTTGCATGCACACATCCATTGATATTTATTCATTATGGAAATATATACTCTATATGGATGGGATGGATATATATATGTATTCTTTTTCTTTAAAACATGTGGATATTAGTTAATGTTACCTCATCAAATGACATAACTCCTTTGATTTCTCTTTCCACAATCTCACTAGTAATGAGTGAGTTGGGATCACCATAAATCGCAGGGTCTAGTTTGCTTTTCAAGGGCCACTCCTACAACAACAATGTGATCTTAACTAGCTCGCTTTTTTTAGTTTTCCACCAACACCATGTACGTATGGATCTTGCTTTTATTGGAACAATCAAAAGAAAAAACTACTAGTTAAAGCGTAGTATATATCTTACTCGAACTAGCTGAATGCAATAGGGATTAAGGCCTGCAAGTGTCTGGAGAGCAAACTCGTTGTCTCGAATCCATGAAAATCTATCCTCTGAATCAAAGTGAAAGATGCAGTTAAGTGAGATTGTAGCTAGCTAGCTTTATACAGAATTGGATATAAATATATAATGGAGGATTAAAAAGTTGGTACTGTCAAGGAGAATAGGGGATTCAAACAGGAGAATATCCTCAGCTTCAGCAGCAATAGCTTTGAAAATTCTGGGGATCAAAGAAAAAAGTCCAGTATCCTTGGGAATCTCGATGCCTTCTTCAAAGAGATTTTCTATGGACTTGAAGTGTGGGAAGGGCATGTTTGGATCCAACAGAAAAGCTTCAATCTGTGGCAACGCAGCAGGAAGAGCTGCCAAGATTGTCGTGCCCGTGAATGCAGTGCCCTTGACTGTGGACCACTCCTCGTCTCTAGGGACATAGAAATCCCCTTTGCGTGTCTCAATGGAGGGGTATTTGCGGCTTGGTTTGCGACCAGTCTTGCACCGCCTTGGGTATGGGTGAGAGAGGCCTCCCATAACGGGACGGGCAAGTTCTGGATCTTTGTCAGGATTATCCACATCGTTGTACACGTCATAATCGTAAACCCGCTCGAACTTTTTAAATTCATGATCTCCCTCACGGTTCTTGCCTTGCAAGGTCTCCAGCTCCTCTTTTCGCAGCTGTTTAAGAGGCTCAGGAGTTTTGAGAGCCAAGTAGGACTTGTTGGAGAAGAATGTCCGCTTGGTTGGGTCTTCGGACTTAGGGGCCACCCACGAGTTAAATGTAAAGGTAACGGGGCCGTCGGGTACCTCAAGTTTCATTTCCTTGATGAATATCTCTTTACTCTCAAGGTTTACAACTCTGATGGCACCAACCGCTCCAAAGTCTTTGGGCATGTCGAACACACATTGGTACTGATCATCATGTCCATCAATCAATACACGTTGTGCGTAATCCTCCACTGGATCCTTCTTGATCGGCGTCCCTGACATATGTGTTAAGTACTTGGTTAAGTATCACTGCCATTATTCACTAATGATGCACTAGCCTACTTTTTTACGTCACATTATAAATTTATATACCCAAAATGCGATAGCTTCTTATATAAAAATAATAATAATACGTTTGCATGATAATTGTACTCACGGGGGTCAGTCTCGGCGCTAATAAGCTCGACGAGCAGGATTCTCCGACGGAAGGTAACAAGCCTTCTTGGGCCGTTATAGTTCCCTTCTTTTTTTTTTCTTGGGACAACACCGTTATAGTTCCCTTTACTTTGATTTTCTTAACTTCTTCTTTCACTATTTTACCTTTCCCATTAATATCAAACTTTGAGGCAGTGACCGTACATCGTCCTCTGAGGTTTGGACGAGGACACAGCTTGTAACGATGTCCTGCCGAGAGGGAGTTGATGAGTGCTGATGGTTTAGTGAACTGAGAGCTGAGACTGTTTGCTATGCTTAAGGTCTGGAGACTGGACGACGCCTCTCTACAAAACATCTTTTTATCTGTTTTCTTTTATTTTGCTTACTCTCTAGTGCATCCCCTCGACATCTATTTATACAAGATTATAAAATATTAAATATTTTTCTTACTTCTAAAATTAGAAAAAAGTTCTCTACTTAGACCATCTCCAACAATAAATCCTTCATTAGAGTTCTAAATCAATATTTTAAGTAAAATTAATCAAATTAAACATTTTACATACTTGTTTAATTTTAACATCTCCAATGGTAGAACCAATGAAAGGTTCTAAATTTCAAAAATTTGAAAATTTGTAATAAGAGATTATTTGCATCACACTCTACAATTAAATATAATTATTGAATTACATAAAATTTAAATTAACTTGACATAAAAACATATAACATAGATTGAGAAATCATAAATAAAACTAAACGATCAATCGTTATTTTATTTTGTACCAAATTTACGCCATATATGCTCAACCAAATCATTTTTCAATTGTTCATGTATGTTGCGATCACGAAGTCGAGTCCGAATTGCCATCAAATTGCCAGTATTTGAAGGCATATCTGTATAATACATGAAATCCACATGAGAACTTCTGTTTGATTCTACCTGTGCGAATTCTGATACATCAAATTGAGTGTACCCATCTCGTTCGTCTTCCACTATCATATTGTGTAATATGATGCATGATCTCATAATCTTTCCGATTTTTGCCTTATCCCAAATAAGAGCTGGGTTTTTAACAATGGCAAATCGAGCTTGCAAGACTCCAAAAGCACTCTCGACATCTTTACGGACAGATTCTTGCACTGTAGCAAATAAGGATGCTTTCGGAGTTTGTGGAAGTGAAATAGATTGGATAAAAGTTGATCAGTTCGGATAAATACCATCCGTGAGATAGTAAGCAAAATGATACTCGTGTCCGTTGACAAAGAAATTCACTTTTGGAGCTCGACTTTGTAATATATCATCAAAAACGGGTGATTTATCAAGAACATTGATATCGTTTGAGGTACCTGGAGGTCCAAAAAATGTGTGCCATATCCAAAGATCATGTGAAGCTACTGCCTCTAACACGATTGTAGGTTTTCCAGAACCACGTGTATATTGTCCTTTCCAAGCGGTTGGGCAATTCTTCCACTCCCAATGCATACAATCGATGCTTCCTATCATCCCCGGAAAACCGTGCATATCTCCAATATCGAGTAGTCGTTGAAGATCTTGTGGTGTCGGTTTCTGAGATACTCATCTCCGAACAAATATATGATTCCTTCAACAAAATTTTCTAAGCATGAAATTGCAGCACTTTCACCAGGACGGAGGTATTCGTCAACCGCACAACCATACGCCATCATACGAATTGCTGTTGTGGCCTTCTGTAGTGCAGAGAGACCAAACATGCCGGTAGCATCTCTTCTTTGTTGAAAGAATGGAACTTCATTGAACCACCTTTGCTTACAGTTGCCAACCTCTCTTTGTCGCATACCAACAAGCTGTGGACTTTCATTGAAGTAAGCTCCAATTATTTTCTAAAAGGAGTCTGCCTTCTGTTCATTCCCTATAATCGGATCCTTACTTGTGTTAAGCCAAGCACTTATGAGCACCAAATCTTCCTTCTGTGACCAATTCCTTCTCCCTATTTTATATTCAGTTGTCTCTGCATCTTGGCTTCGAGAATTTGTCCACTGAGAACTAAAGAGAGGAAGTTCTGAAGATCCAAGAGCTACGCTTGGTGAGACAGGTTCATAATGTTGGCTATTTAACAGATCCAAATAACCTGAAGACTGAGTAAATGGATTTGAAGAATTCATTCCTACTTTCTGGTGGAGAAAGGAGAATGAGAGAGTGAAGTAGTTTTCGGAAAAGGAGAAATATATGAAGAAGGACGAGTTGTGTTTTAGTGTGAGTTGGTTGCATTCATTTATAACAAGTTTGAGTATGTTACATTGTTTAAAGTGTGTGGTGTTAGCAATAAAGACTTACCTAATCTAAAAACAACCAAGCATTGATCACAACCATACTTAAAGCAAACTACCAACAAGAGATAGACTCTACCAAGCAGTAAATTTGATATAGACTGAACAATAAAACCTAGTTAACATCTAACAACCAACTAGTCCTAGAAGAATTTAAAGAAGTAGTCTCAGTAAATTACCTTGGAAGGTTGAAATTTAATGTGTTTAAATGTCCGGAACAGTCATGTGTTGTACACTCTCGCTCTTCCACCAGTGATGCTTCCAGCGTTGGATTGATTTGCCATCTGGATCGAATTGATTCGCCGTCTGAATCGAATTGATTCGCCGTCTGAATCGAATTGATTCGCCGTCTGAATCGAATTGATTCGCCGTCTGAATCGAATTGATTCGCCGTCTGAATCGAATTGATTCGCCGTCTGAATCGAATTGATTCGCCGTCTGAATCGAATTGATTCGCCGTCTGAATCGAATTGATTCGCCGTCTGAATCGAATTGATTCGCCGTCTGAATCGAATTGATTCGCCGTCTGAATCGAATTGATTCGCCGTCTGAATCGAATTGATTCGCCGTCTGAATCGAATTGATTCGCCGTCTGAATCGAATTGATTCGCCGTCTGAATCGAATTGATTCGCCGTCTGAATCGAATTGATTCGCCGTCTGAATCGAATTGATTCGCCGTCTGAATCGAATTGATTCGCCGTCTGAATCGAATTGATTCGCCGTCTGAATCGAATTGATTCGCCGTCTGAATCGAATTGATTCGCCGTCTGAATCGAATTGATTCGCCGTCTGAATCGAATTGATTCGCCGTCTGAATCGAATTGATTCGCCGTCTGAATCGAATTGATTCGCCGTCTGAATCGAATTGATTCGCCGTCTGAATCGAATTGATTCGCCGTCTGAATCGAATTGATTCGCCGTCTGAATCGAGAACCCAAGAGAGAGAGAGCCAAAAAAAAATTTCCGCGAAAGAGAGAGAGAGAGAACTGGGACCAATTTTTTTTTGCGTTTGTTTAAAACACTCAACCACTGAGAGATAGACACGTTTCCTTTGGATATAGCTCCAAAAACATCTACAATTAGAGACAACTCTAACTATTTTTCATGTTTTTGATTTTATTAAAACCCTTAAAATTAGATGGATACTGTTTTAGAAGTGGCTTGGATACATTGTTGGAGATGGTCTTACCGAGTCCACGAGTTTGCATGTTACTTTGTTGATATAGATGGGGTGATTACTAACTATGAGTGACTGAATAGCCTTTCTAGAGTAAAATTTTTTCGGTAAAATTAATTTTCAACTGAGTTGCGCTGACACAAAATCAATCACAGTAAAAAAAATATAGTTTCATGTCGAGTAACTTTTTTATTTATGTCTTTTGTGAATTTTGAACTTAAAAGTTTTTTTTTGAGCAACACTTCAAAGTTTTCTTCCTTTTCTTATGGAGTAAACTTTTACTCCAGCTTTATTTTTCTCTCTCATTTCTTTTCTATTCATTTACTCTAATTTTTATTCCTTTCGATTACTCTATTTTTGCCAGTCACACCCTATATAAATAGGCGTGCTTTTGATTAAATTACATAAGAACTAAATAACATTTATTATATTTCTGATGATAAAATAATTTATGTATTTTCTTTATCATTTTTTCTAATTTAATTTGATTAAAATTGTAATAAATAGGTCATTTTAAAAATCAATTTTTTTTTGTGACTCAGCTTTAACTATTTACTATTTTAGTAACTATAGAATATCTCGGGCATATGAAAGATCCGTACAATCTCAAAAGTGAAATACAACACATAAATGAACTTTCTCTCTAAATATTCAAATAAAACCCAAAACATGACCCCTTATCTCTCTGGACAAGTATGTTTAGTGTCTTTAAATATTTACAATATAGTTAGATCAATATAATTGCTTAATGTTTTACTTTTTTTTTTTGTTTATAAGTCTTAAATCGTCTTGTTATTTATATGTATGAAACTTAACAAAAGATTTAAATATCAATATTATGTTCTTTTAATTAGATATATCATTTAAAGTATAATAATTCATATTGCTTCAGTTATTCATTTTTGGTATTGAATTGCATTTGTTTTTCTAAATTGTACCATATTTTATTTAGTTACTAAATATATTTAAATAAAATTAAGTTTTTAATTGAATTTATTTTGATTCATACTCTTAGAATAGTAATATATTTGAAAAAAAATTAAATATAATTTAAAATATTTTGTTTGGGGATAAAATTATAGGAGGAAATTTAGAAGTGTTGATCACTCCGGAGTTGCATAAACTAATCAAACTAGTAATTTCAAAAGACATCAATCAATTAGAGCTTCAAAGATATACCAATAACTACCAAATTAAAAGTTTTATTCCATCAGTTTAGTAATATATACATGGTTCACATCAAGTGCCAACCATAACTTTAATATTTGATCCCATATTTTTAAAATTATGTATTTGGTATTCAGTCAATTTAACACAAAATATTTTATGATATCATATGATTAAGGTATATTAGTTTAATAAATTCCCCTTTTCTAATTATTTGATCAAAATACATTCATAGTAAAATTATTCTTAGTTCAAGTATTTTAATATACATTAAAATCATCTTAGAAATAATATTGATTAGAAAAAATAGAGTTGTTAATTAAAAATACTTTAATAATTTATTAACAAATATTAACTATTAAAATTCCAATTATTTGAAATAAAAATGACAAATTATATGTTTATCATCTATAATTGATTAGGTTTTAAAAATATAATATTTAGAAAATAAATTTAATTGCTAAATATATTTGAATTCATTAATATTACTAATATATTTAGATTTTTAAAAATCAAAGCAAGTGAGACTTGTAAAAGCAAACATCTAAAATACTATTATAATAATTTTGAGATATTTTATTTTTGAGATATTTTCTAATTTTTATTTCCATAATCAGAATAAATGTTATTAAATAAAAAATAAAATTTAACAATAGTAATAGATTATTATTATTATTTTGATTCATTAATTTTGTATATCTATATATATATATATATATATATATACATGTAGCTACACTCGTGAAAGTTAACGTGAGAGTGATTTGTAAAATATTTACTTTTTGCACAATATTATTAAGATAGATGAATATATATGTAATGATTAATTGTAATTTTTCCATTTGGTCTATTGGTTTTATGTTGATTTAATTAACTAGTAAAAATAAGTCATACTAAAAGTTAAAGTTTATGAAAGTATGTACACTAAAAACGGAATATTTAATTTTTTGATGTTTTAAATTTGATGGAAAGAGATACCTGGTCTATAATAAAAATTAGTTAAGGATCTAGTGGAGCAATTAAGGATGAAGAAGGTGTTGTCGTAAAAATACCGGAAAAGATTTAGTACGACGACATACATGAACAAACTGTTCAACGATATATTTGTGTTTCTCTGGTTATATTACTAATCAGGTGATTAAAATCATAACTTGTAGTGAAATGTGGGATCAGTAAGAAAAAATACATATGTTGAAGTCGTTTTTGAACAAGCTGTATTTGTAGTGGAGGTGTGTACGAACTGACAATGTATAATCTGGTGATCTTATCGCATATGTGAAAACTTCAATTAAATCATCCGCGATCTGTAAAAGTGGATGTGAAAGTGAGGACAAAGAGAAAGCCATGATCCTAATGTCTTCTTACCTTCTCAATGGTGTTCAATAAGTTTAATATTTCTTTTATACTACTCAATCCTAAGAACAAATCTATCATTATATGTAGCAAGATATGTCAATCCAATCCACGATTTTTAAAGCAAATAGAATAATGCAAGTGGTCTTTTACGCGAAGTAATTAAGGTTGGTTTAAAAACTAATGGTTAGAAGTGATTAAGAAAGCAGTGATCTCAATTCCAATCAAGAAACTCAGCAAATAACAAGTGTTAATCAAAGTTTAAAAGGTTAACTCATGGAATTGGTAACCAATTAAGGATGATAGATTTCAAAATTTGGATGCTAAACATAATCAATTATCATTCTTCTTCATCCTAGGATCACAAGTATAAACAAATTTACTCTTGTGATAATAACTCCTATGGTAATCATGCATTCAATATCAACTCTTGTTGGCTAACGACACTTAAGCATGCATTGGAAACAAGTCATAGTAGTCATAATACATCTCTAGTATGCAAAACATCAACTTTGTTGGCTAAGCATGCAAAACACAATATGAGATTCAGTCAAACATTTCATCGAAAACCTCTCAAACATGAAAACACCTTAAACATAGGTTAAAAGTAACTAAGTCTAATCTATCACTAAACACACATTATATGTAAAAAAGAATGTCAATCTATCCGTAAGCATCACAATTCATACATCAAGATAGTAGGAATATAGAATGGACATTGCTTTATTTTCATCCTCCTATTCCTTCTGTTCCTTCACTACTCCTCCTTTTTAATTATCCTCTTCATTCTTCATTCTGCCTCTTTTCCTCCTCAATCACCTCTGGTTGTAATATTCACCAACCGATTATTCCATCATAACTATTATCTTCTTCTCCATCATTTCGTGTGATACACTCTCTGCCGCCGTCAGTAAACATAATTGGAGAAAATGAACAATGTACTGCTTTTATATTCTATTATATATATATTTTTTTTTTGTAAACTGATATTCTATTCTATTATATTTTAGACCTACATAATAGAAATATTGTGTTTTTCATGTTATCCTACTGTAACATCAGTACCATCACTACTACCGATTGTTTCAACATCGATACCGTGTTTTTCTCCACCACTGTCGCCATCTATCGTTTCCTCATCTCGTCCACCGTTTCTTCTTTCTTTAACTTCATGTAACAACAATCACAAATCAGTTCTTCTATATTATTTGTGTAATGAATATAGTATAGTCTAATTTTACAAATCGCTCTTGATGCACAACCACGCGCGGAGAAGGAGAATTTGGTCCATTTCTGTGTGAAACTATCACATCCGAACTTCTCTTTTTATATGATTACTTAGTGAATATTTTTTTAATATAGTTATTCCACAAATTCACCCTAGAATTATAGTGTTTGTTATTATTTTGTTGTTTTCAAAAGAAGTGCTTCCCTGCACGTTTTTGTTGTTGTTACCGAACTTATAACTAAAAATTACCGAACTTCTCAGTCTCGTTTATGAGGACGCAATTGCCGGTAGTGGCCAGAAGTTTATGCCATATCTAAAGAAGACAGAAAATAAAGCTTATAGGTTCATATGCGACTATAGTGTAGACTTATTTATTGTGTTTTGGCCATTTTCAAATTTAGGAAAAATGCTACTCCCTCTGTTTTTATATGTAGAAAGTTTTAGTTGATCAATGCACAAAGATTAAAAAATATATCATTTACTTTTAAAATATCATTTGATATATAAATTAGGTATAGTTAAACCAGTCATAAATAAGTCTATATTATTTGATTGGTCATACTATACGCAATAAAAGTAAAAAATTATATAGAATAATTAAAGTACTTATATTTTGAAACAAACAATTTTTTCTTAAACTACTTATAATATGAAACAGAGGGAGTAGTTTTTAAATGAACCGGTTTCGTTTTGGTTTTTAAATAAAATTATTTATATTTGTTTAATAAAAAATATTTAATTTTGTTGCATGTTTGATGGAAAAAATCTGTAATCTTGTAAACAACAACAGTGCCCAAGCCATCATATAATCAACAAATTAGGGGTGGCAAAAAAGAACACAAACCGAGACGAACCAAACCAAAAGTATATGTCTAAACCATTTGGTAAAAGATTTTATGAATAAAAATGGTTTAGTTTGGTTTTAAACCAAACCAAAATACCGAAGTGTTTCTCAATTATATTACCTAAATATACTAATAATATTATGATTTAATACATTTAACTATTTAACTTAAACGCAAAACATAATTTTATACATTTTACTTTTAAATGAATAGAAGAAACACAATTAAAAAAATATATGAATCTCATACATTAACCAAAAATTTACCTATAAATTTATATAAGTTTGAAGTTACACTACAAGAAAACACAAGTTTAACGAGGAAAATTAACGAGGAAAAACAATCCTCGTAAAAATACGTCGATTTTGCGAGGAAATTACGTGAAAAAATAAAAGCATTGTTATTTCCTCGTAACGTTACGACAAAAAAGTTTCGTCGTAAAGATGATGTAAATTGACGTGGTTTTTACGAGGAAACACTATTTCCTCGTAAATACGACGTAAACTTTGTGAGTTCTTTAGAATTAGTTTACGTGTACTTAACGAGGTAATTTTGAATCCACCACCAAGTTAGCTTCCTTCCATACCCTCGGATGAGAGATTCGGGTATAAATTGGTTAGCCGTGATCAAAGTTACACCTCGAGGACGAATCATCAGTGGAGAAGAACCACCATTGAAAAAAGAACAGATAAATGAAGTCGAGGAACCTGAACAAGAAATTGATGACATCCTTCTCATTGATCCGCATAATCACGAGTACGAAGATCTTACCGACGATGCCACAGACAAAGCTGTTGAAGACGAGTTTAATGAAAATGATGATGTTTCTAGTGATGACGAGAATGTTGAT
>NW_013617736.1:0-10646 GCF_000695525.1 Brassica oleracea var. oleracea | reverse complement strand
CGAGGGCTTCTTGGACGTTGTAGCGGCCACAAATCCGGAATGGGAGACCTTGTTGAGGACCATGCGACAACGAAATCCTATTCCAGGCGAGTCAACATCCGACACACATGCCGAGGCGGATGTAACGGCGAGGAGTGATGAATTCTACCGGCGATTAACGACCCTTAGTTCTTTTTAATTTCGGTTCTTGTATTATGAATTCAAAACTTATTTATATATAAAATATTTTGGTTTTCATTTTTTTAGAATTTTAATTTTATTAATAATTTAAATTTTTTAAATTATTTTTTAAATTTTGTTTTTTTATATTTCTGTAAAATAACGAAACGAAGTAAATTCGTAGCTAATTTTGTGACTTCTTTACGTCGAAGCTTAACGAGGTTTTTACGAGGAAAGGTTTACAAGGAAATGACGTGGAAAGTTCACGTGGTCTTTACGAGGAAAGCTATCAAGGTATTTACGTTTACTTTACGAGTATTTACTTTCAAGTTATTTACGTGAGTTTTACGAGGAACGGCTTTCGAGGTATTTACGAGGAAATTTAGCGACGTCCTTACGTGGAAGCTTTACGTGGTCTTTACGACGAAATATTTTTCTTCGCTTTTACGGCGAAATTATTTCCTCGCTATGTTACGACGAATTAGCGAGGATATATGCGTTACGACAAACGTATAACGACGAAACAGGTTTCCTCGCTAATTACTCGTAACACTGATTTTACGACGAAATCACGAGTAAAACTGCCCTCGTAAAACTTGTGTTTTCTTGTAGTGTTAATAATATAAAATTATTGGATTACTTCTTCAACATTTTTATTGTAATATTTGGCTTTAAGTTTACATATGAAAATAATTATTTAGTGTCAAATGATGATTTGTTATATGTTTTATAAATTATATCTTTGTAATCAAACTAGATCAAAACTAAAAAAATCAACACTACTGAACTGAATAAAATAAAATAAAAACTAAACCGACCAGATACACACCAAACCAAACTGACACAAATCATACTGAACACAAACCAAACCTAACTAATTTTGTTTGAGTTTGGTTAAAGTTTTCTTAGACAAAAAAAAACGAATTGCACCAAACAAAACCCAAATTTAAACTGAACTGGCCACTCATGATACAAATGATATAATTTTAATCATATTTGTTATTTATTGTTTTGTCAAGATATATATATATATATATATATATTTGATAATTCGTTTTTAATATTAATTGATAAATTAAATTTTAGTTAATACTAATTTAAATATTTTATTTTATAATCTTAATATTAATCTTAATATCTTACATGTTTGATGAAAATATGCAATCACGAAAACAACAACAGAAATCTGATCCATATATAATCATAAAATAATGTAGTTTAAAAAAATTATCTTCTCTCAAGTTAAATATATATATTAATGATCTAGTTTTGTTGTTTTCAATTTAAAAACTTTATTTGATAAACTAAATTTTAAGCATTGTAAACTAGACCAATGTGAAACAAAGTTGAATGGAGTACTATCGTGTGGTTTACACGTCCTTCGATACTCTTTTATCACTTGGTTAGCTGTCCAAAACAGGTTGACCACTGAAATAGAATGCGAGTCTGGAAATAATGCACGATTGTGAATTACGTTGTGAAAGGAAGGGGACAAAAGATCATATTTCCGTTGGTTGTCCCTATTCTTACACTATCTGAAAAGGGCTAGTTAGGAGACTGTTGGGAACGAGAGCAAACCCCGATTGGCAACTGTCATTATCGCTCATGCAACGATCGCGTCTCAGCCATTTAGACTCAGTTACATATGAAGGGAGCAATGCTCGTCCTCACCACACGAAATTGGACAACAACTGAACAACTCACTCAGATATTTGGCAAGGCATTAAGTATGCACTATGCAGGGATATTACAGATGGTTTCAACTTTAAATATATTTTTTTCAATTTTTATTTTCATAGGAAATTACCACAAATATCACATTCATAGTACCACTTTTCATGTTTACACTAATCATTTTTACACTCACTTTTAATGAATGGTAAAAGACACTTATACCCCTAGGATTAAGTAATATAGACTTAGAGTTTAGAGTTTAGAGTTGAGGGGTGGGGTAGGGTTTTTGGAACGTGAAACCTAGGATTCAAATAAATATATTAATAAATACTTAAAAAATATAAAAAAATTTTAAAATAGTTTCAAACATAATTTTCGATTTTCAAAATGAAATTTTGAAAAATTTTAAAAAATATTTATAAAAAGTTTGAATTTGAAAAAATATAATTTGAAAACATAAAAAAAATTATTTTTTATTTAGTTTTTATTTATTTAAATAATGATTTATTATATATATATATAGATAATAAGAGTATAAGAGTCTTTTGCCACTTAATGAAGAAGATATTTTTAAAAATGTCAATTTTTAGTGATGACAAAGATGAAAAGTGGTATCATGAAAATAAATTTCTCTATTTTGATTTGGCTACTTTTCTATTCTTTTAATTTCTTTGACTCATAGGTTAAACGTTTCATCTTTGCCACACATAGGGCTACAACAGAGATGGTTTCACAATATTATAAACGTTTCTAGAGATGGTTTCACAATATTATAAACGTTTCTCGTGAACAACTTATAGAGTTTGCATAGATTTTATTCTTTTGTAAATGCATGTCTTTAGAGTGATTAATAAATTTGAAATTTTAACCAAAACTATTTTTTCTTAACTAAAAATTATTAAAATATTTGATTTTTATTTGAAAATGTAAATATGTGTTGTTTATGTGCATCATTATTCCATATATTATCTAATTTAATTACAGTTATCATTTAATTTAATAATTAATTAATATAATATATAAATATGTTATTAATTTGAAATATATAGGTTTTGCTTTTATACATATTTAAAAATTAAAATTCATACTCTATAAAATAATTAGTGTATTAAGTAAATTAATTATACATATAATTTATTTTAATAATTTAATTACATTGAATATGCTTATATTTTTACTGTAATTTATAAATTTAGAATAATTCGAATATATTGTATAATAATATATAAATATTAATCTCAGATTTAATAAATTATTTAGAAAATAGATATCAATTTTATAAGGTCTTTTTATAATAAAAAGAAATATATATTTATAACTAAATTTTAAGATCGATTCAAAGCTAATATGTGTAAATTGTTTTTATGAATTAATTGATTAGAACCGATTTGACATTACTATCTTTAATGAAAATTTAAAACCCTCAAAAAAATTAATGAGAGAAATTGTATATTATACATTAAATAAAAATTAATTTCATAACATACTAGCGTTTTAATATAGGGAAATTGTCAAAAATACCATTTTCAAAATACCACTTTTCATGTTTACACTAATCATTTTTAACGAAGAGTAAAAGACATTTATAACCCTTTGATTAACTTTGACAAGAAAAACATATGGTTAACTAATCTAAACTTAAAACATCAACTTTAAACCCTAAATCATCAACTCTAAAACCTAAACCATGAAACATCAACTCTAAACCCTAAACGCCGAAACATCAACTCTAAACCCTAAACCTTAAACCTTCAAATCTAAACCCTAAAACATCAACTCTAAACCCTAAATGTAAACCCTAAACCCTAAACCCTATATATTTCTGAAATTCAAACCCTAAATCCTAAAACCCTAAACCTTCAAATCTAAACCCTAAAACATCAACTCTAAAACCTAAACGTAAACCCTAAACTCTAAAACCCAAAACCTACAAATCTAAACCCTAAAACATCAACTCTAGGGTCTTAGGGTTTAAGGTTTAGAGTTTAGAGTTTAGAGTTGAGGTTTTAGGGTTTAGAGTTGTTGTTTTAGGGTTTATGGTTAATTTTGTAGGGTTTAGAGTTTACTTTTTTGGGTTTTGGGTTTAGTGTTTAGTATTGATGGTTTAGGGTTTAGAGTTGAAGTTTAGGGTTTAGAGTTGATGCTTTAGGGTTTAGAGTTGAAGGTTTAGGGTTTAGGGTTGTTGTTTCGGGCTTTAGGGTTTAGAGTTGATGTTTCAGGGTTTAGGGTTCGTATTTCAAAATAGTATATAGGGTTAAAGATTGATGATTTAGGGTTTAGGGTTCGTATTTAAAAAAAAAAAGTTTAGGATCGATGGTTTAGGGTTTAGAGTTGAGTTTTGGGGTTTAGGGTTTGAATTTCGAAATAGTATAATTTGAAAAAAATTTAAAAAATTATTTTTTTATTTTTTTATATTTTTTATTTGTTTAAATATTTATTTATTATATATATAAAAAACAAGGGTATAAAAGTCTTTTGCCACTTAATGAAAGATATATTTTTGAAAATGTCCATTTAGTGGTGGTAAAAATGAAAAATTGTAGCATGAAAGTGGTAAACATTAAATTTCCCCTGTAATATAATAGACTACATTTTAATCTGCATTTTAAAAATGGTGATTAATTTTTGATTACTGAAAGATATTCTTCATTTATTTAATTTGTATGATGTAGGCCTGTTTTATTTTAGTGATTTAAAAAAATATATAATCCATTTTGAAACCCGTCTCACGTTGATTACTTAAAAAAAATATCCCATATTATTTGGGGAAAATAAAACATTTGAACTATAACTCGTGTTATCATTATATTGATTCTTAATCTTTAGAAAACCAAGTTTATCCATCTAAACATAAAAAAAAAATTTCATTAAACTAATCACGTAACTAATTATTATTGTACTAAGAATATTCTTCATTTTTTTCTTAAACAAAACTATGAAATTATCTTATGTGATTAAAATTTATATAACAGAAAATTATTTTGAATATGATTAAAAGATTTGATAACAATTTTTGTATCTTCTATCAGTTATGTTTAATTTTTATTATTAAAATAAATTAAATAATCATATTAATCATATAATACAAATTTTAGATTTTCAATATATATTATATTTTGAACTTTTAAAAACTACTATAAGTTAATAAAAGGGTTTTTACCATCCATCCTGCTGAGATTATCCTTTCAAGTGTCCATTTATTACATATGGAAAGAACGAAAAGAGAGAATACATACATGGCTCACTCGGCCAGTGGATCAGTTGGCCAGAATCATTGGGAAGACTATATGATAAAGGATTGTGTCTACTAGTTATTATTATGATAAACCAAAGGTTCAGGGATAATTGCAGTATTGGTTTAGTGACACGTGAGACATAATTAGGATTCAGCTATTTGTTTTGTTATTCTTTTAGCTTTGGGTTGTACATAAACATTTTTTTCCTAATGATCAATAAATTTAACATTTTATAAAAAAAATTGTTATAAAAATATAAATAATTATAAAAACATATAAATAGGAATCTTCATTTAAGACATAGTTATATCAAATATACTATACATCTATGTAAATATTATTTAAATTTAAATACATATCATATAGAAAGATAAAATTGATTGTTTAAATTTATTTACCATAAAATAATCGTGAATAAATAACAATAATTTATGGTTTTGGCACCATTTCAATCATATACGTAATAGTTATTGACTTCTCAACTATAATATATATATATATATTTATTATTTCATAATATATATAAAAATGTAAGAAAATAATAGTACATAAATATTTATATATACAATGTTCATCATGCGCAAAGCACATGTCTTAACCTAGTTTTATAATGAATGAAATAACATGTGCGTTTAATTTTTTTTTATTTGATACATGTGTTGCCTATTTAATGGAATACCTCTAAAGATACTTCAGTCCTTAAAAAATAATGTAACGGGATTCACTATGTAATTACATAATATAAATATTAACTAATTTTAATTTTTATAGGTTAATATATATATAAAATTTTATATTCTAACTTTAAAAATAACTATTATTTTATATGAAGTTATTTAATTTTTCAATTTTATGTTTTAAATAAAATAAATTGCAAATCCATGAATTGCTGTTATTTTGTGTACCATTACTTAAGTTTATTTAAATTTATAATTTAATTAATATATTAGGTTATTTATTTTTATTTTCTATTTTCTATTTTTTATTTATTTTTATAATTTAATTATGCTATGAAATGTAATTTTTTTTTAATTTTTGTTTAATATATATATATATATATATATATTAAAACCGAATTAATTTTAATTGATTGTAATACTATAATAATGAATATGAATTATTTGACTGTCAAAATTAACTAGTAATTATATTTTTTTAAACTTTGTTATTATAAAATGAAATATACACTACTATAATGAAAATATTAAGGCTGAGTATTTCGGGGGACCAATCGGGTTTTGGTTTGGATTCAGTCGGGTTTCAAGTTTATGAATTTTAACTCCATTTGGATATTATAAAAGTTTGGATTAGATTCGGCTCGGTTTTAGTCGGGTTCAGATTTGGGTTTAGTAACATCTTCAAAAACTGGTTGAACCCAATATAATTTCAGTATTCAGATCTGAATGAGGATTTTAGTTCCAAAAATTATTTTATACTTAGTTAAACCTGAAAACAAAATAAAGATCGAGTTAAACAAATACCAAAATTCAAAAATAAAAAATTTGAAATGAAGAATGTGAAATGCTCATGTCACGATTATTATTGTTTCCAGTATAAACAAGTGAAATTAGAGAGAAAAACAATAAAATTAGAGAACAAAACTTAAAGACTATGTGCAAACACATCATATATGATAAACCAGAAGTGAAAACATATCAAACCCGATAAACTCGACTATATAGAATAAGGAAGAGCACCAAATACCAAAATATATAAAAATAAGTATTTGAGTTAATCATTCATATAATAGACACTTATTTTAGGTACTCAATGACATTTTAGAGTATTTTGGGTATTTATTCATGATTAAGTTCGAGTTTTTTCTGGGGTTTTTTTCCTGGAATTTTAATTTTTTTTAGTTTTTTTCAGATATTCATTTGGGCTTGGAATCAGTTTGGATAAAATACATAACCCGAAATACCATAAAACAAGTTTCATTCAATATCTATGTCAAATTCAGTTCAGGTTCAGGTTTTCAAATTCGATATGTTTGCTCACCCGTATAAAATATATTGAAAGATAAGAGTTGATGCCATGAACATGCCTCATCCAACATCTTTTTTTGTATGTTGTTGATTAATGCCCAGAAGACCGAATCAAAGATTAGGGATTGATGTGCCATGTTCAGATCTTTTCAAAAACTAGATTTATGTAACTAGTAGCAAAGTTTCATCTGAGAGCTATTTTATTTACTAATTTGTTTTCAGTTCAATCTAAATTTCATTTAAATTTGAATTTTTAAGGATAGTTAATTTCTTGGTCAACAAAATGGAACACATTCAATTCAGCTTTAGTTTCTTTCTTTAGGACTTTGTTAATAGGCTATTGTCCCTTGATTAATCGAATTTAACTTTAATTAAAATAGGATTTAAACACTAATTTTTACCCTTTTCACACAACTTTTTTCTTCTCTTTCGCTCATCTTCTTTGCATAAACCTATGTTCTCCTTCTTTCTTCTTCAATGGTGATTCCCCTGTGTGCGCTATACTAGCTTCTTCTTTTCTGTTAGCCCAAGTTGATTGAAGTAAAATACAGTTTCGTTTGTTATTGCGCCATTTGAGCTTCTATGGAGTATTATGTTTTTCTCAGACAGATTTTTGGGGTAAACCGAGTGGAATTTGCAAATCATTTGTTCAATTCAGTTTGCTTAATGAAGATAAATTATGATGCAAGGAGAAAATATACAATGTTTGAGAGAAAGTCTTTCAAGGAGTTCATGTTCACAAATCTCTATTTTGGCTTTGGATCCGGTTATTTTGAAGAAGGCTCTTTTTCAGGAAAATGGTATGGGTCGTATAAGAGCAGGATTAACCCAGTCTCTTAGATGGGTCTTTAAGGAGAATTACAATTAAAAGAAAAAGAAAAATTGCAATTAAGACAAAGAACGTCTCCTAAATAGGAGTTAGAAGAACCGTCCCTTGTTAGACACGTGTTTTAATCTTATTGGAGAGAGAATTTCAGAAGGCAAAAAAAAACTGATCACCGAGTCGTCGTTCTTTCGGTGCTCTCTCTCTCTCCTTTTCTCCCGAAAATCGTATGCATCTAGAATCGAATCAAGCTTTTGTTCTGTGATTGTATTCAGATTTTGAGAGAAATTGTGATTGTATTCAGATTTTGAGAAGGGAAAAAAAAGAAACCGACTTTGTTTGTTTTCGTTCTCTATCTCTCTCTCTCTGTTGATTACGAAAATCGCATGTGTTGGCGAATCGTTCTACTTGATAAGCAAACAAGGAAGGAACTTATATCAGCTTTACGACTTCATATGGATAGTAATTTACAAGGTATGTAACTGCACATTAAAAAAAGAATGTGGACTTGTTTGCATTTAAGTAGTTGTTCACGCTTGTTCCATTTGAAGTAGATTGAAAAGTCTCAGACTTCCTATAGCTTCGCTCTTTGGTAAGTTCTGCCTTGTTTATCTGTTACAGATGAAAGTTCTGGTGAAGAAATAAAGGAAACTACTTCATCCACTCGCTCAGAAAGTGTGACCATCAAAAGAAAGATCAGAAGCAGGGAAGAGTAAAAAGAGTAAAATAGTCTACTCAGAAAAAATTGAATGCCAAATTTTCTTCAAAAACTAGTGAACAAAAGTCATTAGCCAAAACAGGTTTGTCATGTGTTACAGAAAAAGTAAACACTTTGTACTATATACTGGCAATCTACATAGAGTATTATGAAACACTATGTGTTGCTTTATCTTCTTAGGTAAGCAGAAGCTTCGGTTAAAAGAGGAAGAAGCGTCATTGACCGTATCTAGCAAAGTCCTCAGAACCGATTAAATCATATCATCCTCAATTCAAAGTGAACCATGGACGATACTTGCCCATAAGAAGCCTGAGGAAGACTAGAAAGCTTATAACCCAATGACAATGAGACCTCCTCCTCTCCCAGAGGGTACCAAGTCTGTAAAGATTATGACTTGGAATGTTAATGGATTGAGAGCATTGTTGAAGCTAGAGAGCTTCTCTCCTCTGCAACTTGCGCAAAGAGAAAACTTTGATGTGTTGTGCTTTCAGAAGGCAAAGATCTAGGTCATTACATAACATTAGCCTTTCTTATGTTTAAAAGGATTAAATTCTTGTGTACTAAATACATCTATTACACTAATGTTAGGTGAAGGATGTTGAGGAAGTTAAAAAAGCTCCTAGCTAGCTAGGAATGTTAAACAGGTTGATCCGTCCCGTCCCGTACCGCAGCGGGCTCGTCTTCGAGCGGGTCACGGCGGGCCAGGCCCGCGCGGGCTGCAGTCCTTAAAATGGCTGACCAAACCCGTACCGTAAAACATGTAGGCCTTTGCGGATCAGCCCGCGGGACATAGAATTACAAACGAACATATGGCTCATGAACGCTTCAAGATATGATTCAAGGCGCTTTATCAGTTTCATGACGAGTGAGTTTAGTCGATGATTGAATTGGATAAGGCAATACACTTGTTAGTTGAAGATTTTAGTTGGATCAAAACACTAGTTTATTTACTTTTGTTAGACTCCAAACATTTTAAAAATAAACAAT
This sequence comes from Brassica oleracea var. oleracea, assembly GCF_000695525.1. Taxonomy (NCBI): domain Eukaryota; kingdom Viridiplantae; phylum Streptophyta; class Magnoliopsida; order Brassicales; family Brassicaceae; genus Brassica; species Brassica oleracea. The sequence continues at coordinate 1,064 of NW_013617736.1, read as the reverse complement.
ACTTTAGTTGCTGAATCCAAATATTATAACTCATAAGTTTATAACAAATGCTTTAGTTTTCTGAATCCAAAATTATATAAAACCAACACCAAATCAAAGATGCTAATCCCAAAAATAAATAAAAAGAAAACACCAATCACACTTCTTATTCTTCATCTTTATCACCAACAAGCGACAAAAAGATAGAAATTTCTCTTCTTCACCATCAACTTCATCTTCTGCAAATAAGAATAATAGAAGTGAGTTAAAGATATATTGAAACCTAAAACTCCAAAATGTATGATAGTGTGAACAAATACATATAGGCAAAACTATGAAGAACCCATTGCGGGAACTAGATCTTCTTTTTCGGTGGAAAGTGAGTTTTCAAACATCTTATGATGACTCGAAGAAGCTCCACAAGTGCAGATCGAAGGCGCTTGGGAGACCGGAAGCATCATCAACCCTGAAACCACCATCACCGGAGCTACATAACGTCGAATCGCCTTCTCTCTCTCTCTCTCAATGTTTTAGACGAAAGCATAAATGGGGACTTAGGGTTGCGGGCCTTTAAAATTCCCCAGGTTAAGCCCATCCCGCTTTCGACCCGTCCCGTTTTCGACCCGTCCCGCTTTCGACCCATCCCGCTTTGAACCCATCCCGCGAGGCCCACAATTTTGCGGGCTTACCAAATGGAGGCCCAATCCCGTCCCGCAGCAAGCCTTTACGGGCCAGGCCCGCGGTCCAGGTCCTTGATTGCCATCCCTACTCTTAGTGATGGCTATGATCATAGTTTGTGGTCGTGTAGCGTCTCAAAACTTGGTTACTCTGGAACTGCTATTATCTCACGAGTAAGACAAGAATGTGCTTAATGGTGTTTGATACACAAATTTTTTTTCTTTTTAAGAACCCCAAAATAAGAGTTTACCATTGGAGATCCAAAATCAAGGCAGCTCTTAACTAAGATTCTTTATTAGTTTTAATTACTAAAATAATGAATAAGAGACCCAAATGGGGTTATGGGTTAATCATGCTCTAAGAGCATCATTATCCCAGTCTTTAAGGGTGTATCTTAGCTTAATTGG
>NW_013617735.1:22941-23090 GCF_000695525.1 Brassica oleracea var. oleracea | reverse complement strand
TGGAGGAGGTGTTGGTGGTTCGATTGGAGGTGGTGGTGGTGCCGGAGGTGGAGTAGGTGGTGGTGCTGGTGGCTTTGGTGGAGGTGGTGTTGGAGGTGGTGCTGGAGGTGCAGTAGGTGGTGGTGCTGGAGGTGCAGTAGGTGGTGGTG
>NW_013617735.1:16985-21373 GCF_000695525.1 Brassica oleracea var. oleracea | reverse complement strand
CTAAGTTGGAAGATGCAAGAAAAATCATTGAAAAATCTGATGTATACGGTGTTAGATGTGCCCATCTATACTCTTGATGTGGTTTACGAGTTCTATGCTAATCTTGGAAACATGATTAAGTGTGATGGTACTACTTGCGTATATGTGAGGAAGCATATGTATCAGTTCTCTCCGGCCATAATCAACAGCATATTTAAAACTCCTTGCCAAGAAGCTTACTTTCCTCGGATGCCATGGGCAAGTGAAAGTCTTGATGATGCTGTGAAAACTATGACCCGTGGTAAGAAGAAGAAATGGGGTAACTTGAGCATGCTTGAAGTGACCCCTACGATGAACATTCTGTTCAAATTCTGTGTTTTCAATTGGATGCCGATTGCAAATCGATCTACTCTAACCATTGATCATCTCAAGTTCATTCACATGATCACTGAAGGAAGACCACTTGATTCCGGGGTTATGGTGTTTGATCAGCTCTATGAACTCGGACAACAAGCAATCTCTGGAAAGTCCAACAAACTGTTGTTTCCAAATCTGATCCAGCATATTCTTGATACTCAACATCCAATCCCAGTTCGTGGTGGAGATGCTGATCCTGTAGCACCAATCAAGATGATTTTAGGTCGGAAGCAAGGTTTGCCTAAGAAACCACCTGGAACTGATTCTGTCAGGTACTTCTACAACAAGGACATGGGATGCATTCATCGCCTTCTGGACACACAGTCATTAGCAGGGCATCAAGTAAGTAGCTTTCTTCTCGTTTTATTGCCACTTATTGGAATGATTTTTGTGGTTTTTAAAGTGTCTATGCCACCAAACAAGGGGACTATATGGTGATTTGTCTAACCTAGGTGATAGTAGCAGTAATGAAGAAGGAGGCACTGAAGACCATGAGCGTCATAGTGAATAATTCTACGATGGATGTGTTTAGGGGGAGACTAGTTTTTTTTTTGGTTCCTTCCTTTTGTTGGATTTAGGCTGAGCATGTATCCAGGGGAGATATTTTTATTTAGGAGTGATGGATAGGAGAATTAGCGGTTGGTTGTATTTTTCCTACTTTCTACATTGTGTGCAGTGTTTAGTCACTTGCGGCTTTGTATTAAAACGATCTTTGGACTTAATGCTATGAAATTCAGTGACTAATTAGTACTAATGTGTGTGTGAGGATTGGTAGTACTGTACATCGTGTTCTCATGTATTTGATGATCATAGACACTCAAAAAGGGCGAGATTGTTGAGACTTGAAATTCACCAAACAATGCTGATCAAGTCTGAATGTTTAGCGGGAGTCATTCAAACCTAGGAGATGACGTGACAAATGAAGACTTATCACTTTCGAGGATAAACATCAAATCGAGGGATTCTAGGATTTGAGTTGAAGATTTGAGATTATCTTTAACAAGAAGATCTGATCACCGAATGGGAGTTTAAAAGGTGATGCTGAGTGTTCAAGCGAGTTGAGATTTTGAAGAAAGAAAAAGTTGTGTTAGAGAGAGATCATTATGATTCTATTCTGAAGTGTTTAGAAACCGGTCAGTGTTGATTCACGTGTTGTGAAGTCAAGTAAACCTGATTAAACAAATTAGGTGTAATTTGTTTAAAGAGTTTCTAATAAAAGTATTGTTTTTGCAATTCATTTGAGTTTTACATTTGAATATCTGTGCTCAAAGTTTTTCAGAGGACCTCACCAGAAAGACGCCGGGAACTAGAGACGAGAACAAGACCGAGGCTGAAAGGAACAATAGGGGAACAAACCAAGAGGAAGAAGGGAGACCGTTAGAGTTTGCTGTATCTTTTAGTTTGGAAAAAGTTATCTATGTCAGTACACAAACCGTGATTGAAATAAACCAGAATTCTGATCTCAAATACTCTCAACTATTTGAGAGAATTAGTGACGAAAAACAGTTCCATCCGATCTATTTCACAATAAATATATATACATACAGAAAAAATTATAATCAAAAATAGTTATTAAAACGTTTTCCTGTTAAGAACGCAGTTTAATTTTTGTAGTGTGAAACCTTGTGTGCCACGTATTGCATATTAGAGAAATCCTTTTGACCTTGTAAGTTGTAACTATAATAGATAAAAGTCCAAAACATGAAAAAGCGACACTAAAAATACCATGATGGTTTATGGAAGTGCGTATTGGCAGGAGGTGAAACGAGGCACGTATAATAGTCCACTAACTAAAAACCACTGAAACATAAATACAGCAAAGAGTGTATGATATTTCTACAAGTGATCATCATTACCAGCTTTAATAAATACTAGATTTTAGTCCGTGCAAATGTATTCTGATGTTATTTGTTTTTTATGTCACTATTTAGGGTTGAGCAAAAAAACTCGAATTCGAAGAACCGAACTGATCTCAATCCGAATAAGTAGTTCCAATCCGAACCGAAATTGATTAAATATTTGAATTATTCAAAATTTTGGTATTTGAAGAACTGAAACATAATCCGATCTGAACCGAAGTATTTTGGGTATCCAAAATAGAATTATATACTTATATATATTAATTAACTTTAAATTTAATATATATAAAAACATCCAGAATATATATGATACTTTTAAGTTCATTTAAATACTTGAAAATATATACAAATAATCAAACGTAAATATCTACAATAGTTAAAATATACTCAAAACTCCAAAAATACTTAAATAGTTATTAATTATCTATCCAAATATTTAAATCAAACCTATTTATATGTTGAGTTAGGTACCCTGACATATGTTATTCAATTTATATGTAATATATTTTTTTGCTTATAGATTTTTTTAAAATTAAAGCATACAATAAATTTAATATATTTTAAAATATTTAAATTGGTTATCCAAATCTGAACCGAATACTCAAAGATTTGAATCAAAGATTTGAACCGGACACGAAATCTCAAACAGACCCGAAAATGAACCCGTACGCCCACCCCTAATTATCAGCTTTAATGAATACTAGATTTTGTATTCATATAATTAATCGTATTTTATATATAATTAATCATATTTTATATGTGTCATCAAATAAGTAATCTTATAATTAATAATATTTTATACGTACAATCATATCAATAATCATATATATTATATTTTTAAATTCTAATGTGAAATATAAAAACCATAATTTAAGTTGGTTTTTAAGATTGGGCTTTGTACTGTATTTTTCTTATATATATTTAAAACATTTTTAGAATGGTTATTGGAAAATATGTTAGTAAAAATCAATTTTTGAATATATGTATATTTTTGAATAAATTTTTGATATAAATTAATTTTAAATTATTATTTTGATTTGAATATGTTTATCAAGTAACGTAAGGTCATTACTTTTTAATATATTGTAATGGACTTACAATTTTTTTAATAGCATAAGTCTATCACCTTTTTTTTCCTAACTTAATGGTATCTATGTTTTCGAACAGCATTATATTCTAATAAGATAGATGTAAGTGCTTGTAGAGGACTATATTGCGTATTCACGTCGACCAAAGGAGTCTCTAGACGCCTTTACGAGTCTTGAGTGGGGTTTTCATCTTTATCATGAACATCGGATTAAAGGACGCGTGTTTGCGTCTGTTGATGGAGGTTTTGCTATAAATAGGGCTTGTCGCCATGGTATAATCAAATAAGTATTTCTGATCGAGCTTATATTGTTTGGGAATCTGTCTCAATTGAGTGAGTTTCGTGTGTGTGTGTATATTAACTTTATTAAGAGAGAGAGAGAGAGAGAGAGAAAAAAGAGAGACTATGGGGATGTTTTTGAGAAGGGGCTGGATAGTGGCTTGTGTGTTTATGTTACTGATGTCGACTCAAGTGTTGGGAAAATTATCTAGCAAAGATGATCATGCCAAGAGCAAACACCGACATCACAATAACAAAAGAGACGGTGCTAGTGGAGGTGGAGGTGCTGGAGGTAGTATCGGAGCAGGAGGTGGTGCTGGCGGTGGCATTGGAGTCGGAGGAGGCATAGGCGGTGGTGGTGGTGCTGGTGGAGGTGGTGGTATTGGATCCGGAGGAGGAGTTGGTGGTGGTACTGGTGGTAATGGAGGAAGCTGTGCTGGTGGTCATGGTGGTGGTGGACGTGGTAGTGGTGGTACTGGGGGAGGTGTAGGTGGAGGTGGTGGCGTTGGAGTTGGAGGGGGATTTGGTGGTGGTGTAGGTGGAAGCGCAGGTGGAAGCGCAGGTGGAGGTGGAGGCGGCAGTGTTGGTGGAGGAGGACGTGGTGGTGGACGGGGTAGTGGGGGATCTGGTGCTGGTGGAATTGGCGGTGGAGGTGGTGGAAGTATTGGCGGTGGAGGAGGTGTTGGTGGTTCGATTGGAGGTGGTGGTGGTGCCGGAGGTGGAGTAGGTGGTGGTGCTGGAGGAGGTGTTGGTGGTTCGGTTGGAGG
>NW_013617735.1:5626-16503 GCF_000695525.1 Brassica oleracea var. oleracea | reverse complement strand
GGAGCAAATGTTGGTGTAGGAGTTGGAGCAGGAGGCGGTGCAGGAGGAGGAGCTGGTGGTGGTCTAGCGGGTGGAGGAGGAGTCGGCGGTGGTGTAGGAGGCGGAGCAAATGTTGGTGTAGGAGTTGGAGCTGGAGGTGGTGCAGGAGGAGGAGCTGGTGGTGGTGGTGGTGGTGGCATTGGTAACCGAAGACATTAAATCGGAAAGGGCAGTGACTTAACAATTTGGTACTCCATGCACGTTACTTCCATGCATGCTTAATATTAGTAATGAATAAAACAAGTCTTTCGTTGTGTTGTTGAGCATGACTCGTCTTTTAATGGCTTTATATCTTTCGTATGTTGTAATGCTTTCTGTTTTTGTTATACCGTTGATTATGTCTCTGGAATCTTCTGTTTCGTTGTAAACTTTGATGTTCACTAAACTTTTTATAATACAAGTAGTTGCAAAAAAATATATAATAGTAATAAAACAAGTCTGTAAAGGAAATCGATTGTAGTCCTTTAGACTTGCAATGGATCCCAAGCTCCTTAGAGCAACATTATTGATAGGACCAAATTGTGTGTCTTTAGGTTATTTTATTTTTATTTTTATTTTTATGTTAAGAGACAAAGGTAAGGACAGTTGCCAAAAATGTAAATTATTGATAGGACTTTTTGTTGTCTCTTAGTGAATTAATTATTTATTTTAATAGGAAATGAGATATATAAAAGATAAGTTTAAAATAAAACATATAACATTAAAATTGAAAACATAAGAAAATTACAAAGTTGCAAAAAAAAAAAATTACAAAGATCATAAATAAAAGCAAACAAACATTTTTGTCAATTCATAAAAACTTAAAAATTATATGTTATTTGGAAGATGTCCAAATTTAGCCCATATATTTTCAATCAAATCATTTTTTAATTGTTGATGGGCTTTTGCATTTCGAAGTCTCGTTCGACGATCATTTGTGGTGTCGAGATTGTCGTGATTTGTAGGCATCCCGGCGGAAAATGTATGCTCCACATCTTTTTCTTGTTGAAATTCAAAAACGTTATACTGAGTGAATGACTCTCGTTCATCTTCGACAATCATATTATGGAGTATGATACATGCTCTCATAATATTTGCTATTTTGTCTTTATCCCATAACTTAGATGGATTTTTGACAACGGCAAATCTAGCTTGCAGGACTCCAAAGGCACGTTCAACATCTTTTCGCACAGCTTCTTGGGTTTTAACAAATAATGAAATTTTTTCACCTTGGGGTAGTCGGATAGATTGAATAAAAGTCGCCCATTTCGGATAAGTACCATCCGTGAGATAATAAGCCAAATGATACTCCGTTCTGTTGACACAAAAATTTACTTGTGGCGTTATTCCATTAATAATGTCATCGAAAACAGGTGATCTATCAAGAATATTAAGATCGTTCATAGTACCTGGAACTCCAAAAAAAACGTGTCATATCCCGAGGTCATATGAAGCTACCGCCTCCAACACAATTGTTGGTTTTTCGGTTCCTCGTGAATACATTTCTTTCCAAGCGGTGGGGCAATTCTTCCACTCCCAGTGCATACAGTCGATGCTTCCAACCATCCCCGGAAATCCACGTTGTTCCCCAATATGGAGTAGTTTTTCCAGCTCCTCCAGTGAATGCTTCCAATCATCCCCGGAAATTCACGTTCCTCGTTCTCATATAGAAGTCTTTGCAGATCCTCCGGTGTGGGATGTCGTAGGTATTCATCGCCAAACAAGCTGATTATTCCGGCGGTAAAATTGTGCAAACATTTTCGAGCAGTTGTTTCAGCAAGTTGGACATATTCGTCAACTGTATCAGCCCCACCACCATATGCCAATTGACGAATTGCTGCAGTACATTTTTGGAGGGGTGATAAACTAGACCGTCCGGCTGCATGTTGTGTTGGTTGAAAATACGGTACTTCTGTGGAGAGACGATGCACAATACACATGAACAATGATTTGTTCATTCGAAACCGTCGCCTGAATAAATTGTGAGTATATGTTGGAGTGTCGCTAAAATAATCATTCCAAAGCTTCTCGTGGCCTTCTTCCTGGTTTCTGTCGATAAAAATACGTTTTTTCGCTCTTTTGGTTCTGGAAAAAGACCAGGGTTTTCAAAAAAATCATCAAATATGTTATTAAAATCATCATCATCATCTTTGTGGTAATAATAATGGGAAGAAGAAGCCTTTTAAATTTTTAAAAAGAGAGAAAATGTTTTTAAAGTGAGCATATCAGACTTCCCTTGACCATTATTCATTTTAGCTTTAGCAGCTTTTACACCTTCAGGCCGGATGTCTTGATCACCAACAGTGGTGCTTGAAGTTTGGGAACCTGTCTCACCAGTTTTTCTCTTTGAACTGCTAGTGGATTTAGGAGTGTTAAGGTTAAGCCATTTCTGTTCATACCTCAACACACACCACACATGCTCAAGATTAAACTTCGTGTTGTGATCAGAGTAGAAGATGGCATGAGCCACCTTGAGAACATCACTTTCATTCTGACCAGAACTGATTTGTCTTTCTGCTGCCGCATATGCGCCACAGAACTTGTTCACTAGATCATTGATTTTGTGTCACCTCTGCTTACAATGGAGATGCTCTCTTGTTTCACCACCCTCTCTAGTATGAGGACTTGCTGCGACATATTCGCCTACTCGTTTCCAAAAAGTCCCTGACTTTTGTTCATTCCCAACGACTGCATCCTTAGATGTGTTCAGCCACCCACTGATTAGAACCTCGTCATCGGCTGGGGTCCATTTCCTTCTCTCCTTACGGTCCACTGGTGTGTCTTCACGTAGAGTTCCAGCGTCGGTTTGTTGTGAACTGAATGGAGAAAAACTTTCATAAGGAAAGTTTTGACTGTTAAGAAGGCCCATATAACTAGATGACTGACTATATGGATCCATAGCTATTAGAACAGGGAGGAAATTATAGAAGAGAAACCGGAGAGGAGGGGATTTCGCAAACAAGAGAGAAAGAAGATGGTGGAGATATATGATACAATGAAGGATGGTTGGGGTTTAATAGGTGAAACTCTAAGAAGTAATAAGTTACAACCATAAACTCTAAGAAGTAATGACCGAACCATAAACTACCAAAGTAATGACCGAACCATAAACTACCAAAGTAATTACCGAACCATAAACTCTGAGAAGTAATGACCGAACCATAAACTAGAAGTTATTACACATTACACAACCAAAGCTAACAAGTAATTAAATATCAGTTTACTTTTCGCAAGTAACAAGCTCTTTGTACTAATTCTATCAGAAGAAATCATGAATCCCTAAAGCTACCGTAAGCATACACGCATGAACAATTCTGTTTTTGTAATCAAGCTCTTTTGCTAATGAATCTACGCATTGGCTTTATCACTGTAATCCCTAAAACTACCCCAAGTATAGCATTACTAATGAATCTACAGATTTACTCGAAAGAATTCACAAATCAGAAATTTAGCATTAAATCCAAGCATACAATCAGAAACAAATTAGGAACCATCACAAACACGAAGCATCACAAACACGAAGCATCGTCACAACAAAAACAAATCAAACCCAGAGACGGAGATAGATCAACTCATTAAATCCTCTATATCGCAAAACGGAAGACAGAGAAGAAACACATACCTGGTTTCGATTGGATTGGCGGACAAGCTTTGGATGAAAGGAGAGATCGTCGTTGATTGAGCTATAGAGCGGTGTGGCTGAAATCGCCGTCGAGAGAGAGAGAGAGAATAGGGAGACGCCGAGAATGATTTCCAAACCGAAACTTGTTTTCCCCTACAAACACGAAGCATGCAATGAAATCGTCACAACAAAAACCAATCAAACCCACATATAGATCGACTTTTAAATCGCAAAACAGAGGACAAACAAGGAGCACATACCTCGTCTAGATTCGATTCGGCGGAGAAGCTTTGGATTACACGAGTGATCGGTGTCGATTGAGAGATCGATTGAGCGAACACGAAGCGGAGTCATCGAAATCGCCGTCGAAAGAAAGAGAATAGGGAGACAAGACCAACATTATTTCGAGACCGAACCTCGTGTTTCTCCTACCGCTTCGGTTTTCCTATCACACGATGACACGTGCTCCTTAAGGATGTCGTCGAAAACTTCTTATTTAACCCACGTCTCTCTTTTTTCTCCTTATTTTTCATTTATTTTTCGGCTCCTTTTCAATAAGGACGACGTTAGCATACGTCGATAATGTTGGTCTTATACTATAGACTAGCACAGATAAGATTATATAAATATTTTAATATTAAAACTTTCAATGAATTTTCAAAAACATTTATAAATTATAAACTTATTAAAGATTTCACATTGAAAATTTTGTTATCGATGATTTAAATATTCAGTTATAAAACGATATGAATGATCATAGAAGTGTATGATTATAAATTCTCATTTAATAAATGACTATATAAAATATACTATTCTTAGAAAAATAGGTTGGTCCATCTTAACTTACATTATATTTTTTATTAAACTAACTATCGAATATTCGAATTGATAAATAATCTACCAAATATTGTTTTTGCACTTTCCTTAATTAGAAGCTACGAAATTACTTAATATGATTAACGTATATATGAAAATTAATTATTATGCATAATAAATATTTGATAACAATTTTGGTATCTTAGTTCTTTTTTTAATTTTATATTATTAAAAGATATTAAAAATCACATTAAATATATAATAAAAAACATTTATATTTTTTTATATGTTATATTTTGATTTTTTCAAAACGTCTATAAATTATTAGAAATTTGAAGATCACCACTCTTAAAATTTTGTGATCAATAGATTATTTTTTTTGTTATAATAAGTTACAAATGATCATAAAATTGTATTAATATGAACTTTTATTTAATATTATAAGAAGATACACATGATTTTAAAACTATATGAGTAAAAAATATCATTTAATAATAAAACATATATATATATATATAGATTAAACTATATACCATAAGATTATATAAATATTTTAATATTAAAACTTTCAATGAATTTTCAAAAACATTTATAAATTATAAACTTATTAAAGATTTCACATTGAAAATTTTGTTATCGATGATTTAAATATTCAGTTATAAAACGATATGAATGATCATAGAAGTGTATGATTATAAATTCTCATTTAATAAATGACTATATAAAATATACTATTCTTAAAAAAATAGGTTGGTCCATCTTAACTTACATTATATTTTTTATTAAACTAACTATCGAATATTCGAATTGATATATAATCTACCAAATATTGTTTTTGCACTTTCCTTAATTAGAAGCTACGAAATTACCTAATATGATTAACGTATATATGAAAATTAATTATTATGAATAATAAATATTTGATAACAATTTTGGTATCTTAGTTCTTTTTTTTAATTTTATATTATTAAAAAATATTTATAAAATCACATTAAATATATAATAAAAACATTTATATTTTTTCTTATATGTTATATTTTGAATTTTTCAAAACGTCTATATATTATTAGAAATTTGAAGATTCTTACTCTGAAAATTTTGTGATCAATAGATTATTTTTTTTGTTATAATAAGTTACAAATGATCATAAAATATAACGCATATGAATTTTTATTTAATAAATATTCAAACTAAATAATATAAATATACTAATGATTTAAAGCAACCAGATTGGCTGATCAATTTAGTTGTCCAGTTGAAATCTTTCAAAAGTATGTGAAAGACTAAAATCAAAGTAAATATGGATTTATAATAGTAGTTATATTTTACTAACCAAAATACCGAAAAAAACTGAACCGAATCGAAACCAACCCGATATCTGGATTGAACACCCCTAATCCAGATGAAGCCAAACTATTGTTTCATTCTCCAAAATATAATAAAAATAATAACTTAATTCCGCGCAAGGCGCGGATCTTATCCTAGTATATATATATATAGCAACTTTAGTTTTTACGTTCAGAGTCAAAACACGTCTTCTGACCTTTGACCCCTCTTACTCAGAGACTCTTTTTATTGGCCTCTTATTAGAAGTTCGAACTAGTCTACATGTTAGTGAACTATGAAGTAATCACAAGCTTAAAAACCTAAACATAAACAGAACTAGGTTTTTGACCCGCGATTACAAAACGCGGATATATTTTTTGTTGATAATTTCTATAAAAAATATATAAACTTATTTGTTTTTATTATATAGAACATAATTTGAAACTTTGTAAAATAGTGAGATGTAAATATTTTAACTATAATTTTTTTCTAAATATATTAAATATAAGTTTTTTTTAATTTTGCAAGACTTTATATTATACCAAATCGTTTAAATATAGTGTTTTTGTATTTAAGCCGGATCTGCAATGAACCAGTAAATCACTAAATCTAATGACGTGTAGAAATCTATTTAAATTTTATTGAAAACTTCATTAGCTAAAAACTGATAAAATCTGGTAAAAATACTTGAAACCCATCATTAACCCGCAAACTGACACAGTTGTTAATTTGAACATGATTTACTATTAATTTATTTTTTATCGATAATATATAAGAAATTATATTTTTGTCTATTTTAAATATTTTTGACTTGCACACGTCATCTTTTTAAAAAAAGTTTATTTTTTTTTAAAAGTAAAAGTTTATGATAGAAGATTTTTTTTTGGCCACTGAACAATAGAAGACATTTTATGGGTACGATTTTGCAAAAGTAGTGTTGATGGAACACTATCTATAAAAATAGTTTATTTTTTCCACGGCAGTATATTAAATATTTAAAAAATCTAGTTGTTACCGATTTTGAGAAAGCAAATAGCGTGATATACCGAACATTTGCTCAAATTTAATTATGGAACAACTTCTCGGGTCTATTTTCTTGCCTTTAATCTCGGCTGATATATTTTGATATTTATTGATTTTTTAAAAATTGGGAAAGTTTATAATTAATTGTATGTTATTAATATCATAAATTAATTCATGTGAAATCATACCTAAATATATTGTATCTAGTTATCAATTTAAAGATGTTTGAAAATGAATATCAGATATCATAAGTAGGTGAAATTGTGTAAAAGTTGTTAGGGATCAAAATACATTATATATTTGATTTATAATGTACCATAAAGAGGTACATTGATTTACAAAAGTTGTTATGGATCTAACACAATTCTTGGTCAAATCTAATTTATAAAATACCATAAAATAGATTAATTTATGATTTTTAGTATAAGAATCAGGGTTTACGGTATAGAAAATGGTTTGACATCAAACACTGCATAAATATGAGTTTCAAAAAATATGGTACGACTCATATAAAAGTCAAAAAAGAATGTCATCTGTTTAGTCGACTTACAATCTACTATTTTAGACATGAAAAATTATGTTAATTATAAGCATAGGCATAACTATGTAGTCATATTTAGTAACATATTGACATAACCATATAATGTTAATGTAAATTATGTTGCTAAACGTTTGGAATATGTACGTGTAAAAAATGAGTTCTTAGATTCATGTGACACCTAGAGAAAATATAATAGGTTAGAACAAATAATTGAGAAAATATAACAGGTTAGATCCGATAAAGAACATTTAAATCTAAGAACTCATTTTTTAATCAGAAAGTAAAGCATGGTAAACAATAAACAAAGATGCATTATTGGGTTCGCCCCTCCAGGGTAAACCTACATATTTACCAATCAATAAAAATTTATTATTTTATATTTATTATCTTAAAAATAAAATATTATCAAATTATATTATGCTTTTAAAATAAAAAAGCAAAAATAAATAAAAAATAGTAATAGTTGCAAAAAAAAAATTAAATATTTTTATCGCCATCAGCAAAACACTAAACCCTAAATCCTAAACCCTAAACTGTAAACCCTTGAATAAACCATAGATCCTTGGATAATTCTTAAACCCTAAATCAAAACACTAAATACTAAATCTTAAAAACACTAAACCCTTAATTCTAACCCTTAAACCCTTGGATAAACCATAAACCTTAGGGTTTATGGTTTATCCAAGGGTTAAGAATTTAGTGTTTAGTATTTAGGATTTAGTGTTTTGCCAACGACGTTAAAAATATTTAAAAAAATTATCTTTTTTTTAGCAACTACTACTATTTTCCAGTTCAAAAAAAAAAAACTACTCCTATTTTTTATTTATTTTTATTCAATGATATAGGGATTACGATTAAGGGTTTAGAGTTTTTAAGATTTAGTGTTTAGTGCTTTTGATTTAGGGTTTAAGATTTATCCAAAGGTTTAGAGTTTACCCAAAAGTTTAAGATTTAGAGTTTATTGTTTTGCTGACAGTGTTAAAAATATTTTTTTTTAAAATATTTTTTTTTTGCAATTTTTGCTATTTTTTATTTATTTTATGTTTTTATTTTAAAAACATAATATAATTTGATAATATTTTGGTTTTTTCTTTAAATACTAAATATGAAATAACAAATTCGTATTGGTCAGTGAACCTACAAGTTAACCTCTGGGGTGAACTCAAGAATAAATCATAAACAAATTTTTATTGGTCGGTAAACCTAAATTTTTATTCTATGGGGTGAAACCTAGAATAACTAATAAACAAGAATAACTCAATAATGTCCTCGTCGCCTTTACCACACCCAAGCTCTCTGGCTCTTGTTCATCACCTGTAACACCCTTCCGCCTTTATCTGCAAAACTTGCTTCAGATCTAAGTATGGCTACTCGTGTGTGGGGGGCTCCACACTTATCCTTGTGGCAAGATCTGAAACTTCAACACTGCATCCAAGCCCTTTGGTCCATGGTCTTCACTCGTCATTCTCTGGCTTGTTCAAGTGCTCTGATTTCAACTGTAGATCTGTCTTCCGATGTGTACGACTTCTTTCTCGGCAACCAGATATGGAATCACGACGCTCTGTCTCCACCTCCATTCCAACAGCTCTTTCTTTGCCGGTCATCTCTTCTGCTCCGGTGAAGACACGTTCCCTTCTCAGACCTGTATCACCAGCCATACCATTCTGCTTCTCTGTAGACATGATCTGTTAGCCTCTTCGGCTCTGGACTCTCACCAGAAAATCCGCTTGCAGCTGCACATACCTATGAATGCTCATTCTATCGAAGCTTACTAGACTTCACTGACCATCGGCTCGGCGTTGGGTCTGTCAAATCTCCTTGGCTCCACTACGGTAATGCTGGAGTGGGAGTTTTCTGCCTGAACTCAATGCTTACTCTCTTGGAATCTATTGTTAAGCCCATCTATCTATCCGATGTGAATATGAAAAGCTCAGAAGTACGTGTCTCTTTCTTTGGTGCAATCTTTGGAGTTAACTCCAAATTTCTAAGCAAAGTTCATCATCAACGTCCGACTCCAACAAGTGCTAGTATCAAACCAAGTTCATATTAGGTTGGAGTCTCTTAAAGCTTGAAGATTGTAGTACCTTAGTCTTTTTTTCTTTCAAAATGGCTAGCAAAACTTCATCATGCTGGAGCCATGAGAGATCCTTTTCCATCTTCCTCCTCTTTGTGGGAGTGAAAAGTTCCATCAAAATTCCTCATGTGAGGTACTTTTCTTTTGGCTTCAAAGCCAAGAAACTTCGTCGATTTCCTTACAGCTTGTTGCCTTGTGTAATGGTTCGTTTGGGACTAAAAGGTACAACGAGACTCATCCAAATGAGAATCGATCGAGGTATCGTGACGGTGACTATTTCCACGGTTGAAGATTTTGAAGGACAATTTAATCTCTTTGTGAGTTTGCTCGTGTGTGGTACCTTTAGAATCTCTTTCAACTTATTATCAAACTTGTCTAAGTTTGTGTCTCTATATCTTCATGGCCTTGTTTATAAAATTTCCATTAGACCTGCACATCGAGTTTTTGATGTTGCTCTTATCTTTGTATCAGGTTAAGATTATGAATGAAAAATAGTTGTGTTAAAAAAAAGTCTTATACAAATAAGTGTTACCAAGTATCTCGAAGTCTTACTAAAGTTGGTATACCATTATCAATTTTACTATATGTTACTTAGTTACATAAACAAACAAGTTTAACTAAGTTAAACAACCGCTAAAACAAGTTTTATCAAGTCTTATGAGTGAGTTACATATGGAACCACATTTGTGTTTTCTTACATGTACAAACACATTGACCTGGATGAACACTTTTTGCTAGGACAAAATTGTCCTTTTTGTAAATGGACTCGGTCACCTGGTTAAAAAAAAGTAATAATGAAACTAATAATTGTTGTTTGGTTGATGAAAATAGGTTTATGGATAATTGAGTTTAATTTTGGACCCTTAGATAAAAAATCAAAAGTATTTCATCCAATTGTTAAAAATAAAAATATAAATAATTGGGCGATGTAAGTTTATAAATTAATGAATTTAATTATTGTTCGTTTGATCGTGCATAACAAGTTAAAACGAAGAAAGTAAAAAAGTTTGATTTACGTTATTTTTTACTTTTTCAATTCCTGTTTATATTTGATTTATCTTTATTTCATATTCAGTTTTCACTCCCCTTCTTTCATCGTAATAATTATAACTAGGTGACCGGCCCGCACCCTGTGCGGACATAAGAAAATTCAAAATATGGAATAAATATTATATAGTTTTTAGAAGTAACAGCTTTTACAACATAATACCATCGTCTTTGGGAGAATTCATCAGCCATGAAAAAAAACTGGTAGTCAATATTTAAGATGGACGAGAGGGAACAAAGTAATATCAGTATGAAGAGGCAGATATTGTGTGTATGTATAATTGCAACGTCACAAAATATTTTGTGTGTTTAAGAAGATATTTTCATTAAAAAAATAGAATAAATAGTGTATAGTTTTAGAAGTAACAGATTTTATATTATCATTAATTAGAATTTTATTGTATATGTGT
>NW_013617735.1:3797-4881 GCF_000695525.1 Brassica oleracea var. oleracea | reverse complement strand
TTTTAGATTGACAAGAAATCGCTCATGAAGTTGATTGTTCACTGATCCAATTTGCATTGATCAGTTTGGGAGAAATGATCATAACTCTTAAACCAAAGTTATAAATGAAGATCCGTTTTCGGCTATAGATAGACATATGAGTGAAGAACTTACCCTATAGTTTGGCTTCAAAATTCACTGATTTTGTCATCCATTCTTCTTCTTCCAAAACATATTTGATGTGTTTCTTCTCCTTTTTAGGTGGCTATAATGACTTTTCTTTCATGGTGGCTATTGTAGGTGGTTCCGATGTCATTCCGGAAATAATTCACCACTCCATAAGCCTCTGTTAAAAGGCTCATGAAATTTCTAATAAATAGAGAAAACTTAGGGTCTCTTATAATTAAACTGGATTAAAAAATTTAAAGTCGGTATAGATTGATCATCTGATTTACAACTATTTGAAAAAGATTCCTTGGCATGTCACATTCTAGATTCACTATTTGTCAGTTCTTCTGAAACGCTGATGTTATCTGAGGAAGGATCAAGATTCAAGGACTCTTGCCTTGGATTTATGTGCCTCTCAGCATCCAAACCAAAATAAAGCCTTAAAGGCACAAAAGCAGGGTAAACACTCTGAACAGCACTTTGGGTCTAAAAAGCAGATGTGGTTTCTAACATATAAAAATTGCTCAAACAAACAGAAATGTGGCTTCAGAAATTTATTTACAAAAAAAGGAAAAAAAAGAGAGACCGTAGCAAAAGTATTGGCATTGTTATATATACAAACAGTGACTTTTGACGGGAACATAGAGCATAAGAGACATTTGGAGACTAAAAAAACTGAAAGGGAGAGAGAGATAGACAAGAGAGATAGACAAAGTCTAATCTCACATTTTCACCTTCTGCCTCTGTTCTATCTCCCTACTCTTTGGTTGTCACGAGTGTGTCGATTCTGTCGACTCTTCGGCACCATTGAGCTCAGGTGAATCGGTTCCCGAGACTGGAGTTGACGTTGATGTTGTATCAGGTTCAGTAAGGCCATTGCTGATGTGTTTATCCACTGAGAAAGAAGCAGTTGATAATTTGTCTGGTTTCGAGTCAA
>NW_013617735.1:0-1619 GCF_000695525.1 Brassica oleracea var. oleracea | reverse complement strand
ATTTGCATATTTAATGATTTCAACTTGCACAAGTAATTCATATTAGAAAGGTAAGTTATTAAAAACAAACAACCTAATTAGAAAAATTAAAATATTTTCTAAGCAAATGTAATTAATATGATATCAACATGCGCAAGTTTACTGTTTGAATAATAAGAAATGTTTTTAATATTTGTCTTAGTTCTAAATCTTGCCCAAGGCTAAATTAAATCGATAATTATTATCCTATAGCTATATATGGGCTTAACGAAATCGACAATAGTTTTGAGCTTGTCTACATAAGCGATTGATTAAAATAACGGAAAAATAAAATTCAAAAAAAATCGACCAATAGAATTATAGCAATTTTCGTGAGAAGCTCTATATTAATGTCATGTCAGCAGAAATCACTAAAGTGACTTCTCTTTTAATATATAGGGGGATTTGTGCCATTAAATTGATCAATACTATTAAAATATGAGACTTTTGAGATCTCCTTGATTTATTTTAGTATTTGCAAATGTGCCACTGAAATATATTAAGCTTTAAACGTTAAATTACTTAAAATATCTTGACGAGATCTATAAAATATTTGAACAAATTTTTTTGAATAACCAAATATCAATATCTTAAAATTTTAAATTACCTAATATAATTCCCATATGATTTGTTAAACTGAGTGAAATATGGAAAGACAATTAAAGCAATTATATTAATAAAATTATTAAAAGAACACTATACGTCTTTTTCTTATACTTTTATCAATGTTTCCAAACAATTCTCATTTATATTGTTATTCATGTTTCCAAACAATATAAAAATGTACTTCAATTTTAATAATATAGACTAGATTTCGACACGCGCAACCGCGCGGGTTTTTGTTTTCATTTATTTTTATATAAATATATTGTAATTCTAAATTGGTATATTTATAATATCTATGTGTCTATTAATTTTTAAAACATAATAAATTTACTGTATATTGTTTTCATTGAATAGATTGTTTCAAACTTTCACATGTATTTGTATCTTCTTCTATATATATATTTTTGGATTATTATTTTATTATTAAAATCGTAACTATATATATAAATATTACTAAAAATATTGTTTTATTGTCATATTCAAAGATATTGTAACATTTCACAAATTTAGAAATTTTTTAAAAAACTTAAACTTTTCGCTTCATAGATTTATATTATCGAGTAAATAATTAAACATTTAGTTTTTGTTTAATTTTTAAAACGAACTATGTAGTTCAAAATTTTTTTTGATTGGTTTAAGGTAATAAAAATTAATCATTGTTAGATAATATTATTTTAAAAGTTAACATCGGCAAATATTTAAATATTTAGCATATAGAGGTATAGTATTACAACATTAAATTAAATCTATTTAATTTATACTATCTATAAATCCAATGGATCATCTATTGTTTAAATCTAATTATTGATAGCCCAATAAAAATTTCTGGTAGGCCCAAAATTCAAATGATAAGATTAGATATTAAATGTAACATGATTTTCTATGAATAAGTCTATTAGGTCCATTTTTTAAAAAATCATACATGAATCAAGGTTGTGACTTCTGTTATAATATATAAGACTAGATTTTGACCCGCACAACCGTGCGGGTGATTA
>NW_013617734.1:21960-23106 GCF_000695525.1 Brassica oleracea var. oleracea | reverse complement strand
CAGCTTCGTCTTGTTCAGTGGATGCAGCTTCTTCTTGGTCGGTGGATACAGGTTCCTCTAGTTTGGACTCCGTGCTAATTACTGAAATACAATGACCAAATCCAGACATTTACCCAACGCTTTATTTTTAAAACCTTATTCCAAAGAAGAATTTCACAGCGAAGCTTAGTGAAAGGAGATACCTGCATAACGAGACGCAGTTTTGCCTAGTCGGGCAATTTTCTTGGGATTTGCTTCTCTATCACTGGCGGATTGACTACGAGTCACCCTCCTCGAGGGCGTTACGCTGGAGGGGGATACCATGCCGATCTGGGTACAGTCGAGGGTGGTTCTTATGTGGGATTCTTCTTATGTTTGGTTCTCAATTGCAGCTGTTTAGAGGTGGTTCTGGTATATTTTGATATTAGGGATGTTTTGGTTTTTTTTTGAATTTTTAAATAAAAAGTCAAGAGGTGGCACAGTCGTAATATCAAGAACCACGCGCACCCTCTGTCGACATTTCACAAGTCTGGAAAAGGCGATTTGTCCAATTTGCTAATTTAAACTCGAGGTCGCCCAACTCCCTAATATCAAACTTGCAATTTGTCTAATTTGCCAATTTTTTCAAAAATTACCACCAGAAAAAGATATATTTTGGACGCAAAAATAATTTAAAATATTTTGAGTTAGATGGAAAAAGTGCCCTCCTTAAAGCAGGGCTTACCGGCATATGAAAAAGGCGGTTGCCTTAAACCCCCACCTCTAGCACAAATTTAGAGGCCCTCAATTTTTTTATACTTGTTTTGATTCAACTATTATATTCGACTGTTACATATTTATAACACTGTTATGAAAAGAACTTGAATTTTATTGTATCGCGAGAATTTAAATAAGGGCAAAATTTATACCCGTAGAATTTATAACACTGATAGAAAGATTATTACAGAGGGAAGATAAGAGTGAATGATGATTTCAAATGATCGAAATCGATCATATATATAGAAAAGAAATTTACTGTGCAAATAGTGCAGCGGGCCCCACATCTTTTATATTTTCAACGAAAACGGCTCCTCCTCCTATTTTTGACTTTCGTAACACTCCCCCTTGGGGGCCGGTGTCACTATCCGCTCTTGCTTAACGTCTTTGTTGCCTCGTTAAAAACCTTTC
>NW_013617734.1:0-17900 GCF_000695525.1 Brassica oleracea var. oleracea | reverse complement strand
AATAATAAACAGAATATGAGGCGGCTCGGCCGACCAATAAATAATAAACAGAATATAAGACGGCTCAGCCGACCAATTAATAATAAACAGAATATGAGGCGGCTCGGCCGACCAATAAATAATAAACAGAATATAAGACGGCTCAGCCGACCAATTAATAATAAACAGAATATGAGGCGGCTCGGCCGACCAATAAATAATAAACAGAATATAAGACGGCTCAGCCGACCAATTAATAATAAACAGAATATGAGGCGGCTCGGCCGACCAATAAATAATAAACAGAATATAAGACGGCTCAGCCGACCAATTAATAATAAACAGAATATGAGGCGGCTCGGCCGACCAATAAATAATAAACAGAATATAAGACGGCTCAGCCGACCAATTAATAATAAACAGAATATGAGGCGGCTCGGCCGACCAATAAATAATAAACAGGATATAAGGCGGCTTGGCCGACCA
Organism: Brassica oleracea var. oleracea; assembly: GCF_000695525.1. NCBI lineage: Eukaryota > Viridiplantae > Streptophyta > Magnoliopsida > Brassicales > Brassicaceae > Brassica > Brassica oleracea. The sequence continues at coordinate 17,435 of NW_013617734.1, read as the reverse complement.
TTAAATTAATTAAATTACTAATAAATAATATAGGCGGTATTCCGGCCATTATAACATGATATAAATAATAGTAGAGACGGTATACCGACTATTATAACAGGGTATAAATGATACAAATAAATTTTACCGAATCGCAGAGTGATCGTGCTGATAACGTGTTATGAAAATAACTGGAATTTTATTGTATCGCGAGAATTTAAATAAGGGCAAAATTTATACCCGTAGAATTTATAACACTGATAGAAAGATTATTACAGAGGGAAGAGAAGAGTGAATGATGATTTCAAATGATCGAAATCGATCATATATATAGAAAAAAAATTTATGTGTAAATAGTGCAGCGGGCCCCACATCTTTTATATTTTCAACGAAAACGGCTCCTCCTCCTATTTTTTACTTTCGTAACACTAACCAAATTTTTGAGTTAGATGGAAAACTTTCTTCTTTAAGAAGGGGTAGTCACAGATACAACCCAACGAAGCATTTCATCTAGTCCTCAATTTTTTAATACTATTATATGATATATATTTTTTTGCTATAGTTATTTTAAGGAATATTTTAACCGTGGAAGTTATAGGTCTTTGATCTGTAATCACTTTCCAGTTCGGAGTCGCTCTTTAGAAATTCTGATTTTTATATTTTGATTCTATACTATTTATATGTTTTTTGGTCTAAATATTATTTATATGTTATCAACCTTATCATACGTAAGTGGTAGATAAAAGTTATTTTGCATAGTACTGAATACTGATATAGGTTCGCAGATATACATGGCTTCTTAGCTTCATCACTGGAGATAGTGGATTGGTTTGGTGCAGCAGATTTGTGTGTTTGAAGGTGGATATTTTCTTACTTCTAGAAACCATGAACTATTTATCTTCAGTGAGCTGTTCCGCTATCAACTTTCTAACCTAGCCCTGCCTGTTTGCTACTCTTCAATAAAACTAAGCGGTGATTAATTTATTTCTCTCAATATGAGTTATGGATTCAACTCTACAAGTAAAAGAATAAGATCCAACCACAGATTATTACTAAAATAAATTAAATACATTTCAAACTAAGAACTTATAGTACATACTAACACAAACACTCACAAGCCCTTCACTTCATCACTCTATTTTTCCGACAACAAAATCTCGAACTCGCATAACATTCGAACTCTTTCACATAACTTCAACGGAACTAAAAGGAGGAATGCTCTGTTCATCACAGAAGAAATCAAAAGGATCAACACTCGTCTTAACTCTAACCAATCTCTCGAAATTATTCTTAAAATACTTCACTCCCCAACTCTTCCCTTCCTCGTACTTACTCCTCTTACCCCCAACATAAATCCCCAAATCAAGATCCCTTAGATTTATATAAGCTCCCCTCGGAGAACTCGCCACAAACTCACTCATCTCATCGTAAACTCTCTCCACCCATCTCATATACTTCTCTTTCTCCTCTCCTCCTCCTCTCCAGTAATTCAAGTACTGGATCTCGTACATGTTCCCTTCACGGTGAGGAAACGGCGTCTCGTACTCTCCAATCTCACTCATTCTACCACCGAACGGTGTGAAGATCAGCTGCGCATGCTCTGCTTCAGGCGCTTGCAACCTTCTCCACATGTTTGAAATCGCAGTCTCCGGTATTGGCTCTTGAACGAAGTCTGACTTAGCCTTGAAAGCCAAAGACGCACGTGCGCGTTTTCCAAGATTATCGATCGGTACGTCACCTAACTCAGCGAACCAAACCACAGACTCTATCCAGCTCATCTCTTTACAATCTTTTTCCTCCAAACCGAGTTCAGGAAACTCCCGGTTTACTAACTCCAACAAACTCTTAACCGAACCGAGATACAAACCCGGGAAAGAAGCTCGAACCATGTTCTTGTACCTCTGCAACATAACTCTCACGAACAAGTCATCAGAGACTCTATCGGAGACAAACTGCCAACGGTGGATAATCTTTAAAGCGCTCTGTTCTTCAAACTCCGTGACGTTAAAGACCGTTACCGTCGACGGAACATCGACTAAACCGATCTTCCACGAAAGCACGACGCAGAAGCTCGAGCCACCGCCTCCGCGAATGGCCCAGAAGAAGTCTTCGCCCATCTCTCGCCTCTCAAGAACCCTGCCGCGCGCGTCGACCACACGCGCGTCTATCACGTGATCTGCGGCTAAACCGTGTTTTCTCAGGAGGGTACCGTACCCTCCGCCGCTGAAGTGTCCTCCGACGCCGACGGTGGGGCAAACTCCGGCGGGGAACGTTAAAGTTTTATTCATTTTACCGAGCTCGTAGTATAGTTCACCGATCGTGGCTCCGGTTTGGACCCAAACCGACCGGTTATCGACGTCGACTGTGATGGACCGGAGGTTGGTTAAGTCGAGGATTACGAAGGGCTTGTGGGTGGCGTAAGATAGGCCTTCGTAGTCGTGTCCTCCGCTTCGGGTTCTGATGTGGATACCGAACCGGCGTGCGCATTTAACCGCTGATTGAACATGTGAAGGCTGAACCGGAGTTAGGATTAAAACCGGTTTAGGTGTACCGGGTGAGGAGAATCTCGGGTTTTGTATAGTTAAAGATAGGACGGAGGAGAAGGAAGAGTCGTTGGGTGTGTGTATGACTTTTGAGACGATGTTGGAGTCGTTTAACCGGAGAGATAGACATTGGAGAAAACCGGTGTGGTTGGATTGGTTAGCTGAAACCGAATGAGAAAGTGATAGAAGTAAGAAGATGGTAGTGAAAAAGAGTAGTATAGTGCTAAAGAAGGTTTGGAGTTTCATTGTTTATTTTTCTGCGACAATGGATGAGTTTTGAGTAGAATGACTAAAAAGTGTGAAGTAGGTTTTAGTAGGCAGAATAGCCGAATATTTACTATTTCAAAAGTGTTGAAGGAAAAGTGAAACTGAAAATAAATAAAAACTTGGTAGTGAGATGTATGAAAAATGTGGATAGATAAGAATCACACGTATTGATCCAATAAAATATAGGTGGATGTGATGATTGAATGGCGTTTGTCATGCACACTCGTAAGAAGCTGAATCATTGAACGGGACTGTTTTGGATTTATGTGAAAATATTGGTTTGTTTTGTACTGAGGCTATTGAGGTAAATTGTCAAGTTCATCTGGTTAGTAGTTAGGTATGTGATGTAAAAAATAAAAAATAAAAAAAAATAAAAATAAAAATTTATATCGACTATGCGTAAACATAACCAACATAGGCCAATGGAAAGAGGGTTTACGTTTAAAACAAAACGGGCGGGTATATTTTCTGTTTTATATCTTTTTAGGTTTTTTCAATTGGTAATTTAAATATAGGTCTAATGGCATAAAGCATAATAAATAATATTCAAAATAGTGATAAAGATAAAAGAAATAATAGTTGGACCATACTTTTATCAATGGGTCACACTGCTATTTTAATAGAATAGATACAAAAAATGCATAAACTACGTACGTTTTAAACAAGTTAAAAAAAAAAGTCAATATGGTTTTGACTCAAGTTTAGAGGTTTTCATTTGTTGTCAGTTTTGATTTGTGGCGATTATGTGGGACGTCAGCAATAAATTGTAAATTTGTAATGTCACCATGCATTTACTATCTTATTGAATAATTAAAGCAATTATTTTTCTAACATTTTTTTCACACGAGAACGAGATTTATCCGAACATATGGTGTGAAAGTATATTTCTTTTCTTATATTCTTAATATTAGTGTAGTGCCAAGACGACATTTGATAAACAGAAATAAAATATGAGTGATGTTCGTGGACCATATGATATAATGAACCTTAGCTATAGTCCGTTTCTAGTTTCTAGCTTTCTAATATTTTTATGAAGGAATCGTAATTGGATTTGGATATAGACGGGAACTAGGGTGGGTTCGTTATTAATGACTACTGATAGAAATTGGTGTTTGTGCAGTAATAACAACGTGAAAATTAATTACACGCGGCTGATGCTGGGGTCACAAAATATAGTGATGTTGATGGCTGACCAAACATATTAGTATGGGCCTAAAACGAAACTAAAGTCTAAAACCAAGCGTCATCAATTATTCACCAATCACCATGATAAACCAAAAGAATGTAACTTTGACTTAATCTTGTGCACTTAGGATTGCGGTTATGACTTTTGTAATTACTAATACGAGTTAATCTTTTCTTATATAGCCAGTTAGACATAATATAACGAATGTAGTAGTTAATTTGAACTGCCACTCGTGAATCTGCTTTCCTGTAAATCTCTTATCCCAATTTGCGAGGATTATGCTATATTGCTATATGTTTATGACATGAGCTTGCTTAACAAATTATTTGGTTAATAATAATATTACATTGCATGAAGAGGAGGAATACTCTGCTCATGCCTAAAGAAATTATCAGGATCATACTTAGCTTTAACATTCATCAATCTGTTCAAGTTCCCCACGAAATATTTAGATCCATATATCTTACCTTCTGCAACATTTGTCACACCACTAGGATTGCTTCCAACATCAATGTCTCTATAATTCAAAAACGCCTCTCTCGGGTTGCTTGACACGTACGTCTCAGCCACACCATAGAGTTCTTTCATCAAAGCTAGGTTAGCTTTTGTGGCGTTTGCGTCTATCCATAACGCAAAGTACTGAATCTTGAACAAGTTTCCTTTCCTGTGAGGAAACGCGGTTGCATTCGCCGCAATCTTGTCCATCACTCCGCCGTAAGGGTTCCATTGCATAAACACATGGTTGTTGAACTTCAACATTGTTTTCCACATCTTCTCCATACCTTCTTTAGGGATTGGTTTCTTGACGTAATCTGATTTGCTTTTGAAGAACGCTCCTGGTGGAGTAGATGGCCTTTTCAGTAGAACACTTGTCGATGTCCCGACCGGGTAGTCCGCCCAAAACGTCGTCGTATTAAGCCAGCTCATTTCGTAGCAATCTTCACCTTTTAGCCCTAGTTCAGGTAAGTTCTTGTTTATAATCCCCATGAGCTTCTTTGATGAGCCTAAGAACTGAGCGATGAACTTAACCGCAATGGTTTTATTCGCTCCTTTTGTGATTTGAGGCATTGATCTCAAGAAAAGCTCTCTAGGCAACTTGCTAGAGACAAGCTGCCATTTGTACAGAACATCGGTAGCTCCTTGTCCTAACGTTTTGTTAACGTTAAAAACTGTTATAGTCTCTGGGACCGCAACTAGGTTGATGGTCCACGAGAGGATAACGCCGAAGCTGGCGCCACCACCGCCGCAAATCGCCCAAAACAAATCTTCTCCCATGGAGGCACGGTTCAAGATCTTGCCGTTGACATCAACTAACTGAGCATCGACCACATGATCCACCGAGACTCCGTATTTTCTCATCAGGTTTCCGTACCCTCCGCCGCTGATGTGTCCTCCTGCTCCTAGAGTAGGGCAAACGCCAGCCGGAAACGCGAGCGTTTTACTCGCTTCAGAGATTTTTGTGTAGAGCTCTCCCAGTGTCGCACCGGCTTGAACCCAAGCTTTCTTGCCGGACACGTCAATGGTAATAGACCTTAGATTGTTCATATCGAGAACGGCAAACGGCAGGGAAGAGGTGTACGAAAGGCCTTCGTAGTCGTGACCGCCGCTTCGGATACGGATCTGGACTCGGTTGGACTTAGCGCAGACCACGGTTGCTTGAACATGGGATTCATGTTTTGCGGCAACGATGGCTATTAGCTTTCTGTCGTTAGGGTTTGAGTACCTTTTGTTTTTCGTGTAGGACACGTAAGACGAGGCGAAGGTTGAGTTTTGGGGAGTAAAGATGGCTTCTGTCATCGGATTCTTTGGATCGCTCCGATCACGAAGGCATTGTAGGAAGTTTCCTATATTTGGTTTCTGTATTACTGCCTGTGATGAAACTGAAACAAGCAGAGCAAGAAACATAACGAAAACTACTTTCATGTTTTGCTCGACTGATGAACTCGAAGTCTAAATAACTTGTTTTATGTATTTATTGGCATTGCGATTTATATATGAAAAAAACTCTGCAGAGAAAATTAATTCGAGAGTCTATTTTTGGTCAAATGGGTTTTACTTTTAATTGTAAAGCTAAGAAATCTGGAAACTGAATTAATGAAGGAATTAAATACAAGAGATTAGTGAAAACGTAAAGTGAGGTGAAACTTCAGTAGTGTATATTCAAGAAAGAAAGAGACAGTTTGATGAAAAGTTATGATTTATTAAGTGAAGTGAAACTTCATTAGTATATTCAAGAAACATACCTTTTGTTTGATGAAAATCTGTTATAATTTAATTTTAGTGATTAAATTTTTAAGATTCGCAAATCTACAATATTATCTTCTCTTTTTCTTTTTGAACTTTCTAATTGATTTTTACCAAAAAAACTTTCTACAGTAGAACCTCTATAAATTAATACTCGATAAATTAATAATCTATATAAATTAATAAATTTTGCCGGTACCAACTTGGGCCGGTGTAAAATATGACACAAATCGATAAAATAATAAGATAATAATATTTTTAAAACTTTCATGTAAATATATAGTCCCATTAAAATCATAAATTAATAATCTATCTATATATAATTTTATATATGTACAAAATAAACATTATATTATTCATTTTATATTCACAGTGAAAATATCTTTATTTTTCTTAACATTTTAATATATTTTGATAATAGTTAGTAAAATTATATCGAAAACCATTTAACAATCATATAAAACATAAAAATATACACCAAATAAGATAAGAAAACAATATGAAAGTCAAATTTCTAAAATTTGAATAATGTACATACGATAAAATCAAATATTTTCATATTTTATATATAAACATATTAAAAATAGAAAAAAAATTAAATAAAGAAACTTTTGTAAATTAATATCTCTATGAATTAATAAAATTTCAAAGTCCCAATATAATTTATAGATGTTTTACTGTAATTGATACTATTTACTCCATTTGTGCATATTAGTAGATTTTTTTTTGTTTTTACATATATTAAGAAAAATGTTAACTTTGATCATAAATGTATATTTTGTGATTATTAATTTTCAGTAATGTTAAATCAATAATACAGTAAATTCAGTTAACTGTGTGCTCTTCTATCTCTTTTTTTGTTAATCTCTCATTGAATTTACTTTTTATTGAGTTGCGTTTGGCTCACTGGAAACTTTCTCAAATGGCTAAAGCGTAAGAAAATTTGCAATATTTAATTTACTTCTTTTGGGTACGTTGAAACGTTACAAAATTTCACTCGTTTGTTACTGTTAATTTTGTAAGTGTTAACAAAACAAAACAACATTTAAGTTTTATCTTTTAATGGTGATTATTAAAAATCACATTAAAAAGTTACATTGCAAGAAGAGGATGAATACTCTGCTCGTACCTGAAGAAATTATCAGGATCACACTTAGCTTTAACATCCATCAATCTCTTCAAGTTCCCCACGAAATACTTCGATCCATAGATCATAGCTTCTTCAACAATTGTCACACCACTAGGATTGCTTCCAACATCCACATCTCTATAATTCAAAAACGCCTCTCTCGGGTTGCTTGACACGTACGGCTCCGCCACACCATAGAGTTCTCTCATCAAACCTAGATTAGCATCCGTAGCGTTTGCGTCGGTCCATAACGCAAAGTACTGAATCTTGAACAAGTTCCCTTTCCGGTGAGGAAACGCCGTGGCATTCGCCGGAATCGTGTCCATCACTCCACCGTAAGGGTTCCATTGCATCCACACATTGTTGAACTTCAACATAGTTTTCCAAATCTTCTCCATGCCTTCTTTAGGGATCGGTTTCTTGACGTAATCCGATTTGCCCTTGTAGAATTGTCCTGGTGGAGCGGATGGTCTATCCAGAAGAATGCTCGTTGGTGCACCAACCGGATAGTTCATCCAAAACATCGTCGTATTAAGCCAACTCATCTCATAGCAATCTTCACGTTTTAGCCCTAGTTCAGGCAAGTTCTTGTTTATAATCTCCATGAGCTTCTTGGCTGAGCCTAAGAACTGAGCGTAGAACTTAACCGCGATGGTTTTATCGCCTTGTTTCGCTCCGATTTTGATATCAGGCATTGCTCTCAAGAAAAGCTCTCTAGGCAACTTGCTAGAGACAAGCTGCCATTTGTACAAAACATCAGTGCCTCCTTGTTCTAATGTTTTGTTGACTTTAAACACTGTTATAGTCTTTGGGATCTCAACTAGGTTGATTGTATATGAGAGAATAACACCAAAGCTTGCACCTCCACCGCCGCGGATCGCCCAAAACAGATCTTCCCCCATGGAAGATCTGTTCAAGATCTTGCCGTTGACATCAACTAACTGAGCATCAACGACATGATCCACCGAGAGACCGTGTTTTCTAATCAGATTCCCATACCCTCCACCGCTGATGTGTCCTCCTGCTCCTACCGTTGGGCAGATACCAGCAGGAAACGCTAGCGTTTCGCTCTTTTCAGCGATTTTTGTGTAGAGCTCTCCCAAGATGGCCCCGGCCTGAACCCAAGCTTTCTTGCTGCGCACGTCAACGGTAATAGATCTGAGATTGTGCATGTCGAGAACGACAAAAGGTATAGATGAGACGTAGGAGAGGCCATCCAAGTCGTGACCACCGCTACGGGTTCGGATCTGGACTCCGTTGGACTTTGCGCAGACCACGGTTGCCTGAACATGAGATTCATGTTTTGCAGCAATGATGGCTATTAGGTTTGTATTGTTAGGGTCTGAGCACCTTTTGTTTTTCGCGTAGGACAGGTAAGATGTCAGGAAGATGGAATTATCAGGGGTATAGATTGCTTCGGTGATCGGATACTCTGGACTTGTCCGAGAACGAAGACATCGGAGGAAGTTATCAGTGTTTGGTTTCGTTACTTTTGCATATGAAACTGAAACAAGAACAAAAAACAGAACACAAAGTACTTCCTTCATTTATTTTTATTTTTGAAGAATGTAAATAAGTGCAGAGAAGAGGAAACATATATATACACAATGTGCACAGAGTAATGCACAAGTAACTGAGCTATATGAATATGTAAACATTCCATACAAGGAAGATTTAAGAAAGTTTCATATTAACTAGTATAATCCGATTAAAAAATAGAAAAGTGAAACTCCAAGACATTGTTGTAGCCAACGGTTTCAGTTTGTAGAAGAAAAATCTGCAGAAGAAAATATTATATTTTTAAATAAGGTTTGTTTTCTGTTCGGTTTCAGTTTGTAGAAGAAAAATCTGCAGAAGAAAATATTATATTTTTAAATAAGGTTTGTTTTCGGTTGCAAAACTTAATTCTTTTCTGTTTTTTAGTAAAACAAACTTAATTTTTTTAAATTCAGAATCAGTTATGGTTGAATTTGTGTGTTGAAAATAATAATAATTCTAGATACAATAGTAACGTTTCTTCCTTTGTCAGTGTTAAATATTTACAAAAGTCTCTCATTAATGTGAACAAAATATCTTCAGTGTAATTTTATTTAAAAACTCACCTTAATAAATTCTCTCATTAATGTAATAAAATATCTTTAGTGTAATTTTATTTAAAACTTTTACTTTCGATGGTGTAGGTTTTTTAGTAATATAATATTAAAATCTCATATATATTAAAAGAGAAGCACTTACTTTCAAAGTTTATTGGCAAGGAATGTTATGTGCTGACGTGGCTTCACGAAAAACTTTTATTTAGTAAAACGCTTACGTGTCACACAGAGAACGTTTCTGACCAAAATTGTTAATTTAATGTGTTCACACTAACATTCATTTAAAAAAAATTTATACCATCTATATTTTTCTCGACGAATACTTTTACGTGATAAACCTTCATCTTCAAGTTCGATTAGTTGATTTATCAATCCTCTCAATATAATCATAGCATCAATAAAGATTCCTTATTCCTCTATACGTTTCTGTTAAAAACGGTAACTCATCTGATCTATCGCCATTAAATCGACAGATCCGTAGAGACGACAAAACGATGAAACTTTAGTATGATGCCAAGTGTTAATGAAAGAACCATTTTCTCCATACCTGCTTTCATGCATTTAGAAGAGCACTCAAGTTCTTGAGAATCGCCTCTCATTGCTGAATGAGGACGTTGAAAATCTATTTCAAGATAAATGTGTCATACTCGGTTTTGTTACTACTCGATGAGGTGATCTCTGTTCCGAGGAGACTGAATCACTGTAAATCGTCTCGGTTTAGTGTATTAGTCTTCTCGAGCAAGCAATATAAGCATGCGAGGATCACCACCTTCGCCGCCATGAGAGCTCTACATTAGATGACCTTGAAGATGAGAAGAAACTTCCAGGAGCGAACCACCTGCAAGTCTCACGTGCTGATCGCATCTGAAACAACCTCTACAATTTAGAGGATCAAATAAAATTTAATTTATTTTATTATGCAACTATGTTTTCTCAATTTAAAAGAGTTGCATCTTTTTTTTATTTCACATAGTTCCTGTTTTGCTTATAATATAATATTGATCACTTTTTTCGATTTTATGTATTAATCCCTTAAGTCTATAACTTGATAGCCAAAATATAAAAAAAAATATTTTCCAAAACTTCTTCTCAAACTTGCAAACACCATATTTTAAATTTTAATATTAGTGAACTCATTATAAAAAAGTTTTTGGCTTCGCCCCTGATAACAATCATTCCTTTAGTTCTATCTAACTATCGCTTAAAGTATACCTTATGTTATACATAATCATAATATATATTTTCAACATTAATATACACATCTTATTACGCGCAAAGCGCGGATTACTATCTAGTTCTATTATATTTTTAGTGCAATCTAGTTATGAAAATACTTATCTAAAACTTCATTTTAAATTTCAGAATCTCTCATTAGTAATTTTAAATAAATTAAATTAAATTTTAGTTAAATATACATTTTTCATTAGTTATGTTTATTTATACATTTTATGGAAATAAAAATTAAACTGTAAGTATATATTTATCTTGGAGTAACATAATAATGCAATACATATTAAAAATATTATCAAAGATTTATATTTCTAAAATGACTTGATATTACTGTATTAAAATTAATTAATATCAACGAAATCATATATAATTTAAATTTTTATATAATAAAACTCAATCGATATATAATCTATTTAATAATTTATAACAAAATTAATTTAACAACAAAAATTAATATATAACTTATTTAAACTATGGTGTATGTAAAAATAAACTGCTTATAAATGACATGTGTTTTATGGATGGACCATGGATGGTTTTCAAATTTTTCTTATTTGAGAGAATGCTGTCACAATTTTTATTTTTGAAGAAATTTGTTTTTCATTATTCTTTGTTGTGAATTTTCCTTTTTTAAGACAATTTTGATTACAATGTAAAAAAAAAAATTTAATTTCAAGATGTGATGATTGTTTTACTAGTTTTTAGATTTTCGTTTTTGGTTTTTGGATTTTGGTTTTTAAATTTTGGTTATTGATTTTGCAGTAGATTTTAATTTTCATCAAAGCATGAATGGTTGTTTTAAATTTTGGTTTTTAGTTTTTGGTTTTTACTTTTAAAATTAATTAACTAAAAATATTATTAATAGTAAAATGTTTGTTTTGAAAAAATAAAATAAAATACTATTATCAAACACACATAAAAGTATTTAATAAATTATTTCTAAAACAAAAACTGCAAATACAAAATGAAACCGCTGTGAATTTTATGTAAATGAAAAAATTGATCTTGAATGCCTTACATATAATTTATGAACATTATTATATTTTTCGTCTTCATCTGAATCAGAGTCTTTAGTTGGTATATTACCAATTGTTAATCATTTTTTAAACATGAGAATGGAAATATAAGTTATTTTTACTAAAAACGGTTAAAAATTCTACAAAATATAAAATGTTTTTTTTTACTATAATAAGTTTTTTTGTAGTTTAGATTTTAAAGTTATAAGAAAGACAAATTATTTTGTTGATTCATAGTAATTTCGAATAGTTACTATTTTATTAATGGTATCTTTTTACTTATTTATGCTATATTAATAAATTAAATATAAAAATTTTAATATTAAAAAAAAAACAAGTTGGACGTTGACAAAAAAAAGTTATGTACACTATTGCTAAAGAAAACCACAAAAACTTGTTTTTTGGTTTTTGGTTTTTGGTTTTTGTTAAGAAATATGTAGTTATTTCAAAATCTGGTTTCCCTGCATTTTAGAAAATTTATTTTGCAAAAATCTTGATTGGTAAAAAGTGGTTTTTAGAAAATCAAAAACCAAAAACTACTGCAAATATTTTTTTTCTAAAAATTTAGTAGCTAACGAATAGTTTTATGGAAAATAAAAAGTTATTGTAAAATATTTTTCAGGTTTCCAAACACACACGATCATCAAAAAAGAAGAACATGGGCTTCCCACTCTGTTTCAAAATAACCGCCAACACCTCAAATACACACACAGAAACTGCTTCTCTGCTTTGTCTCCTAATAACTTTCTTTCCTCTAGAAAACCTCTCCAATGGCGTCTTCTCTCTTCATCATCTTCTTCCTCACTATACTTCCTCTCTCAGTTCTCTCCGCCACAGTAGTCGAAGACCTCGCAAACCTCACTCCCCCTCCCGACTTCACCAACACCATCACCCAAAACTGCATCCGCAACCCACTCCTCCGCTACTGCAACAACACTTCCTCCTCCTCTTCCTCTCCCATGGACATCGTCGAGATCTTCCGCTCCACCATCGTCGCAAGCCACCTCTGCAACGAGTCCAAAAACCCCAACTGCGTCGAGTCTTTCCCCAAGATCAGAATCCACAGCCGCCCCAAAACCGCCGCTCTCTACCTCTCCTTCGACTTCTTCTGGAAGTACTGTCCCTTAACCGTCGTCGAGATCGATCTCGCCAACAACTCTCTCAACAGCGAGTTTCCCACGAACGTCCTCTCTTGCGCTCAGATTCGAACCCTTGACCTGAGCTACAACCAGCTCTCCGGTTTCGTCCCGGTTCAGAACCTCTCCGGTTTAGCGAACCTGACTCATTTAAACCTCTCTTATAACCGTTTCTCCGAGGATAAGATCTCCGACTCCGAGTTCTTCAAACGGTTCAACGCCTCGAGCTTCGTACACTCCGGTGTTCTCCCCGATGCGAAGCGTTACAAGGTGAAGGTTCTGGTCTTGTTGATTGTGTTTCCGATAACGGTGATCCTCCTCTGCTTCTGCCTGGGGTGGATGTGTCTCAAAAGGCCTGATTACTTACCGAGAACGTGTCGGAGAAGCCACAAGTTCACGTCCGCGATGATCGACGCGGCGACGGACGAGTTTTCGGATCAGAAGCTTGTGAGCAAGAGCGGTGGAGTTGATATCTACAGAGGAGCGTTGAGAGATGGTACGGAGGCGAAGATCGAGGTTTATACGGAGAAGGTTTCGAAAGAGAAGAGGCGTGAGTTCGCTGAGGAGTGTGAGGCGGTTTTTAAGCTGAGGCATAAGAACTTGGTGAGAGTTTTGGGTTGGTGTAATGGTAGAAGCTTGAGAGCTTTGGTTACTGAGTGGACTTATGGTGAAAGTCTTGAGACTTGGCTGAACTCTTCGTTGGCTTGTTCGTGGAGAAGGAGGTTAAGAGTTGTTATGGGAGTTGTAGATGGTTTGTTTTATGTATCGGAACATTGGCCTGAGGTTACACTTGGTCTTAGCACAAGCAGTGTTTTGTTGTCGGATAAGGATCAAGAACCGTTGATCTCTCAGTTCAAGATTGGAGATGGAAACAACTCGTCAACAAGTAAGGACTCTTTTTCTCTCTTCTTGAATAATATGAACATTAAAAGCTTAGTGTTTGTGTGTTGGGATTATTTGCAGATATATTCAACTTTGGATTGTTTCTTTTGGAGATGATTACTAATCTAAGACCCGATGAGGCACAAGAAGATTCAGATAGGAAGTATCTTGAGTACATAAGAGTTCATTATCCGGATAATCTAGAGAGGGTGATTGATGAGAAGATGACGATTGAGGAGAGGACGTTCGAAAAAGTCAAGCAAGGGATTACACTTGGACTTATGTGTACTGATAAGCCACCATTGAAGCAGCCGAGCTTGACGCAAATTTATGACTCGGTGGTTTCTTTGTATGAGTCTAGATCAAGGCATCATTGAGATAGTGTTTAGGTTTAGGGTTTGTTGAAGAATTTTAAGCTTTTACTATTTAGTTTTAATTTTTCAGATGTTTAATGGGATTTCTACAGATTTAAAAACAGATTTGGGTGTTACTTTGTTAGTGAAATTGAAAATTTCTATTATGTGAGAATTTTCAGAAAATGAACATTTGGTTGGTAGAGATGAATACATGTAAATGGGCGTTAGTTAGTGGGTTAATGTAATATTGGGCTTTCAATGTTTTGTAGGTTCTTCCGAACCGACCTGGATAGTGCGAACGGATCCAATAACTCGGATGCTTAAGGAAACAACCAACAACCAATGATTGTCATGTAGTTGGCGAATGGAAACGTTCCAATTAAATTTGGTAACTAGTACAACTTGGACGTGGCCTGTCTGTTTCCCATTGAAAAAAGCCGTCGACAGTTACTTATGGAACCATTATATGGTTCTTGTATTCTCAAGTTGAAGCAATTTTAGTTTATAATAATCTACCAAAGTAATGTAATTAATTAGCCACGAAATTAGTCCATCATGTAAGGCCATTAATAATCTCTTCTCTCGTTTAACTCGATTTTTCCGCGGAAAAAGCAAACAAATCTTCGGTAAATTTTGCAGATTTTTTTAGACCGATGAATGTGAACTAAAAACGACGAGTAATCTAAATTACATTTTGTAATGTTTTCTTTCAGGAAGTCAACATCATTTGACGACAAATAACAAAAAGCCGACTTTTGAATTTTCCACCATTAATATTTAATTTATATATCTTTCCCTTATGGGGCGTTTAAAATGATTAGAAAGTTTCGTACATGGCGGGCCAGACATAGTCAATGTCGGCAAAAACGGACTTCTTCTTCCCATTTGTTTCTCTTCTATATTTAGTCCCAACTGATTATAATCTCACAACAAAGAAGAAGAAGAAAAAGTCATATAGTCAAGGAAGAAGAAAATGGATAGCTACGACGATAACAAGAGAGTTAATATACAATCATCATCATCCTTCAGGCTTCGAAGCCCAAGCCTAAACGCACTCCGTCTCCAACGCATCTTCGACTTATTCGACAAAAACGGCGACGGTTTCATCACCGTCGATGAGCTAAGCCAAGCTCTCTCCCGTCTCGGTCTCAACGCCGACCTCTCCGACCTCTTATCCACCGTCGAATCCTACATCCAGCCTGGTAACACCGGTCTCAACTTCGACGACTTCTCCTCCCTCCACAAGACCCTCGACGACTCCTTCTTCGGCGGAGCGGGAGACGACGACGACGACAACGACGACGATCCTTCCTCCGCCGCAGCCGACGAGTCGGATCTCGCGGAGGCGTTTAAGGTGTTCGACGAGAACGGCGACGGGTTTATATCGGCTAGGGAGTTGCAGGCGGTGTTGAAGAAGCTTGGGTTGCCTGAAGGAGGGGAGATGGAGAGAGTGGAGAAGATGATTGTTTCCGTTGACCGGAATAAGGATGGTCGCGTTGACTTTTTCGAGTTCAAGAACATGATGCGCACCGTCGTCATCCCTTCCTGATTTCAATAAAAACAAATTTTATTTTCCAACAAGATTGTTAATTAATTACATTCCTCAACTGAATTTTCTATGTAATGATCTGATTGAAAGTATAAATTTTATAAGTCTGTATCATTTGGATTTTAGTTTATTAATAGATTGTTTTTTAGAACTTTTAGAACATCCGCATCAGCGGTTTATGGGGGATCATGGGCTCGGGATCTTAGGCCCGATCAATTAAAAGAAAATGTAAAATGGATATATATCGCTGAACCGGGCCTTAGTTATGAACCCGTAAGGGGCGAGTTCAAGCCAAGCGTCACGCACAGATTGGCTGGTCGTTTCCGCGTTGACGTTGTGGAAAGACGGGATTTCGCGTTATTCCATTCATTTCTCTCCTCTCTAAAAAAAGCTAGGGTTTCTCATCTCCGCGGCGATCTTCCGTGCGACGGCGAATTCCGTAGGTTTTGTCCATCAAATCGACGATGGTCTCTGTTCTCGACGCTCTAAGGTGAGTATATAGTTGATTAAATATGGATTAGAGTCGATTTGGGGGTTTGTTTCGAATTGCGAATTGTGTGATTCAAAATCGATTTGGGGTTTTTTTTTCTTAGGGTTCTTAATCGATAAGGGAGTTCGATTGAGAGTTCGTTTAATCATATTCCATCATTATTATGTGCTAATACTATCTATTTGTGGCATAGATGGATCCGGCTGAAGAGAAAAGAAATTCAAAGAGGCAAATCGATTACAACAACATGTTAGGGTTCATGGCCGATTCAGAGTACGGGATTCCAAGAAAGTGTCCATGTGGTGGGAGAATCATTGATGAGGTTAGACGGAAGGACGAGTACGACACTCATCCGGGGAAGCGGTTCTTCACCTGCATAAACCACGAGGTTATCTTTTTTCGCTTTGATTATCGTTTATGGGTTTCATCAACTACAAGTCTCTGATATTTTTTAATGTTGTGCCCAAGGCTGATGGGTTCCATTATCGTCAGCCTTGGGTGATAGGTGTGCAGGAGGAGATCGAGAGGTTGACTAAGCGGGTGGTGGAGGCTGAAGACGTCATGAGGGAGATGTCGAAAGTCACTAAACAGATTGAGACACTGGAGGTTAGTGAACTTTCTTTGCTGTTTCATTCCTCTTACATGTTTGATTTTAGTTATGTACTTCTTTAAGCGTGACTAACACTTTATCTTTTATGTTTCCATGTCCATGAACAGGTACAAATCCTCTCTGGGCAGGTGGCTGACCTGGAGAAGGTTTGCTTCGAATGAAAAGCAAAGGTAAGACTCGACATAACTGTAGAGGTTGTTTGCAATTGCCTGTTTGAAAAACTTGATTGCTATATGTCTGTTCGAAATTGTTAATGTATATTTAAAAGTAGAACTAGAAGTAGAATTTAAAAATACGAAGCTAACTTGTTTAACCGTGGAAAAAACCAACTTGAACACACAAACATATTAACATGTAACCAAACCTTAAACTACAACGATAACTAGATGTCTAAGTAGAACTTAAAAGTAGGTATCATTAATTATCTTCTGGTTGTTGGTTGCTGTTATGAATGTTCGATAGTACTTAGCTGTAGTTAATTTTGGTGAGTGATTTGATGTCTAGTTACTGCTTGTAACAATTTGTAATGGCTTTTGTAATGAATGTTTGGTAGGTAGAGTTTGTTTAATTGTTCACAAACTAGTTTATAAACATAGCAAATCTGCCACTCCAAACACAGAAACATATAAACAACAAACCCAACCTAAATCACAATGGAACCTTTCTCCTTTAATCCTTCCGGGTTTGTTAACCTTTTAGCTTCGCAGAGGAGTCTACCAATAGAC
>NW_013617733.1:12881-23118 GCF_000695525.1 Brassica oleracea var. oleracea | reverse complement strand
TATTTCCGCGATGAAAGAACGTCGACGATGCCTCCATTTCTCCGTCGAGTGCCTCTACCAATTACCGGATCATACCACTTACACTTAAAAAGTGTGATTTTCAAATTGACCGATCCCTCATACAGAATTTGTATGATATCAGTCAATATCCCGTAGTAATTAGCCTCATCGGATGCATTTGTGTAACTTTCTCCTTTAACACTCACACCATAGTTACATGTCTTTCTTCCTTCGCCATGCTTCTGCGTATGGAACAAATAGCCTCTTGTGAAGTACATGGGCCATGTTCTGGCCTTAGTCAAGGGTCCATTTGAAATATCTTTAACCCACACAGGAAAATTATGTGTGTTGCTACAATAGCTAACCTGCAACATATATATATATATATAATTATAGACATTTAATTATATAATGGTATGTTAGTCAAACGTACATAATCTTTCACCCATAAATGATATTCGTCAGCTCTCTTCGCAGAGAGGTCTTTTTCGGAGAGGTCTGGATATTTGGCACTAAGGAAATCTTCAAACATCCTATATTAGCCAAACACAAATTAATATAAGCAACTATAGTTGGATGAATCAATACGGAAGATGATAATAATATCAAATTATACCTCTCAAGTGGCTGAAAATAATCACAATTGCGTAAAACATATGCATGTGCGCATCTATAGTCTTTCTCGGAAAGCCATATTTCTTGCATTTCTCCACTTGGACGTCCTACGTGCGTAAATATATCTGGTACTCCAGGGACATGATATATGGGGACTTCACCTTCGTCAAATCTTGTGAACCTGCACAAAGGATTATGAAAATAATAAATATTATATATAACAAAAGCATTTCTAAACACATTAAAATTGAGGAATAATGATAGTGTTTACCTTGATTTGGTTTGTATATGATCAGAAAAGTAGTGTTCTGAGAAGTAAGCTATCTCCTCGTTGATATATGATTCGACAATCGAGCCGGCCGCAAATCTTTTGTTCTTGGCTTTTGCTTTCAATTTTTTGAAATTCCTTTCAAAAACATACATCCACCTATATTGCACAGGTCCTCCTAGTTCAGCTTCGTATGGGAGATGTATAGGCAGGTGTTGCATGACGTCAAAAAATGATGGTGGAAAGATCTTTTCCAAATTGCAGATGATCATAACAATGTTTTCTTTAAGAATTTGGACATGATTTTTCTGCAAAGTTCTCGAGCAAAGGTCACGAAAAAATCCTCCAACAGCTACAATATTCAAAATACATTTCTTAGTAATACATACTATAATTATATATAAAGCTGTATCATTTCGTAATATATAAAACTATATCTAAGTACCTGATAACGCAAGATGAACATTCTGGTCAAGGAGTTCTGAAAAGATAAATGGAAGTAGCCGCTCCATAAAAACATGGCAGTCATGACTCTTCATGCCAGAAAATTTGTTGTTTTCTATATCAACACAATTAGCTAAGTTTGAAGCATATCCATCTGGGAATTTAACCGCGTGTTTCACGCATTCCAATAAACTTCTCCTTTCGTCTTCGTTTAGTGTGTAGGGAGGAAATGGAGCTTGACTAGAAACATCAATATGTAAGTGTGGCCGATCACAGAATATTTCCATATCCAATCTTGAATTGATTGTGTCTTTCGATTTACCCTTAACATTCATAAGAGTATTCATGATGTTGTCAAAAAAATTCTTCTCTATATGCATCACATCAAGATTATGTCGGAGAATTAGGTCCCTCTAGTATGGCAACTCCCAAAATATGCTTTCCTTGTGCCAGTTATGATACTTCCCATAACCAGACTTCTTCTTTTCATGACCGTTTCCACCGCAAACAGACGTTTTTGGAGGATTGACACCCTTTAACCGTTCTGAATAAACTTGTTCACCAGTCAAAGAATCAGGTGGATTTTCATTTACCGCGTTTTTCCCCTTCAAGAAATCCTTTCTATTCTTTCTCAGTGGATGATTAGGAGGAAGAAATCTTCGGTGACAGTCAAACCAACACGTCTTCCTTCCATTAGTCAGATAAAAAGCCTTTGTATCTTCCATGCAAATTGGACAAGACAATTTACCATGGGTCGTCCATCCTGATAGCATGCCATACGCCGGAAAGTCGCTTATCGTCCACAGTAACACGGCTTTTCGATTAAAATTTTGATTCAAAGACACATCGTATGCTTCGACTCCAGTTGACCACAATTCTTTTAACTCCGCAATCAGAGGTTTGAGGAAGATATCAAGACTAGCTCGTGGATGATTTGGCCCAGAATTCAGAATTGTAAGAAACAAGTACTCTGTATTCATGCACATATCAGGGGGTAGATTATATTAAGATCACAGGCCACAACGAATGATTACGAGACATCCCAAATGGATTGAATCCATCTGTACATAATCCAAGATAAACGTTGCGAGGTTCCTCGGCAAACCGGGGATGCATATCTTGAAAATGTTTCCATTCCGCCGCATCAGATGGATGACACATTTCTCCCTCTTTTGATTGGTGCTCAGCATGCCATCTCATTGCCGCTGCTGTCTTCTTGCTCTGATACATTCTCTTCAGCCTATCAGCTATAGGTAGATACCACATACGACTATATGGTACCTTGGTTCTACGTCTTTTGTCCTTAGGCTTCCATCTGTCCGCACCACAAAATTGACACTTTTTCCATCTTTCATCTTCTTTCCAGAAGATCATACAATTGTTAACACAAACATCAATTGTATAATATGGGAGCCCTAAATTCCGCATCAACTTTTCGGTCTCGTAGTGTGATTCGGTTGCCGTGTTTCCTTCTGGTAAATAGTCTGTCAACATTTGACATACCGAATCTACACACTTTTCACTCGGATTATAATCTGCCTTGTTTTGCAAGACCCGAGCAGCTAAGGATAACTGCGACTGCCCTTCACGACAACCATCATACAAACGATTTTGTGCTCCTTCTAACAAATCGTAGAACTTCTTCGAATGGTTGCGTTGTGGGTCTACTACATTTTGATAACTATCATCTTGTTGATAGTTATCAAAACTCACATTATCCCGAAATCCATCATTCACCATATCAACATAATTATTATCTTCATTACCTACTTCTTCACTACCACTTAAATGCGTCGGGTCAACATAACTTGTTCCTAATTCCATATCAATTTCTTCTCCATGCTTATACCAGACATAATAGTCTGGCATAAATCCTCTATTATATATATGTTTCCAAATTTTTGGTCCCGGGAGAAATTTATCGTTCCGGCAAACACTACATGGACAGAAAAACTTACCGCTATTGCTCTGTGCTAGAGGCTGACTGCTCGCAAATGTCATAAATTGATCCATCCCCGCTATGAACTCTTCGGAGAATTTTCCAGTATCTTCATCGATCCTCTTGTACATCCACTCGCGGAAATTTGAATAATTGTAATTTTCAGACATTGTACAACATAAAAATTTCGTTTTCTAACTTTAGTTTTCCTAGAATTTTTTTTTTTTTCTTTTGGTGATTTTCTACGAGTGAGGAGAAGAAAATGGGCTAAAGCATGTATATATATAGAAAATGTCCGACCAATTCGCGACCAATTATCGACTGCCTGACAAAAATTAGGTACACTTGCAAAAAAAATGTAAACCACGTGTTGTACTGGTTTTTCGCGACTGATTCGCAGCTGAGTTATGACCACATATATCAGTCGCAAAATAGTCGCAGAGTTTAAGACTGATTAGCGACTGCGTTATGAACACATATATTAGTCGCCAAATAGTCGCAGATTTTACGATTGATCTGCAACGAACGGTTACCGACCCCAACACAGTCGCTATTTAGTCGTTATTTTACGACTGTCTTGCGACTAATTCTCGTGGTCCCTAATAAGCGACTAAACAACGACTAAATTTGCGCAGTTGGAAAACAGTCGCCAAATAGCCGGAAGGTAGTTGTTAAATTTGGCGACTACACTGTTAGTCGCAAAGTGCAGTCGCCAATCACAGGTTTTCTTGTAGTGAAATATTACATTTTAAACTGATGGTAATCCTCTTAACTAATGGTTTTAACTAATGGTTTCGGTGGCACAATTTTCTTAATTATGAGAACAGACTGTCATGATATGTGAGTAAAACTTGTGAACATTGTTAACATTCTAAACTGTTCAAAAATATACCAGTTGGATCCTTCAATAGATTACCCTAACTAACACAGGAATGACATATGCATAAAGTAATATAGAGAATTTAGGTTGGTTGAAAAACTAAGATGGTATCAACGCTGTTAGGTTTATTACAAATTATATTAATGTTTAATTTCAAACCAGTGTAAGGTGTCATAGAATTAAATAAGAATGTATATAATTTGTAGGTTAAATGACAAGATGAACCGATAGGATTGAACCAACATGGATTTTTCAGAAACCAAAAAGAGATTTTTGGATATAATATTGATGACATAAGTTTTGAATTACCATATTTAGGTCATATTTGTATAGGAAATGAAAAATAAAATGACATCAAATCATCAAATGAAAAAACATATATGTGATATTAAGAATAAACCAAGAATCATATAAAAATGAAAATTAAGGTGAATCAATCAAAACAAACCAGATTAGGAAAATCTGCCAATCATCTTCATTCATGAAAATAAAATTTTGTTAAGAATAATCATCTTTTAAACCAAAAATCGATCTTTTTATCAGAAGAAACATACAAATAACATAACATGTTATTTTTTTAAGCATTGTCGAATTCACCAGACCAAAAACATGACAAAATCTATCATTTTGAACAGTTTAGAATGTTAACAACGTTCACCAGTTTTACTCACATATCATTTTCAAATATTTATATCTGTTGGAGTAGGATTTATCATATAAATCCGGCTCAGTAAAGGCCCAAAATAACAGATCGAAATCATTAGGTTAGGATGAATCAACTTAATCAAACCAGGATGAAGCTAACAATGCCAAACGAGCATTAGATTTGGAAAATCTACATTATAATGATATAAACACCACTATTTATACCATGTCAGCTTTAGATCGAAATCATTATGTTAGGATGAATCAACTTAATCTCACTCTTCAGTCCACCATGTCAGCTTTTTGTTGAACCCACTTTTAAAAACTGTGAAAAAGTGTTAAACCTATGGTTCGAACCCAGGTTATTGAGATATAAACACCACCATTTATACCACTAAACTAAA
Source organism: Brassica oleracea var. oleracea (assembly GCF_000695525.1). Classification (NCBI taxonomy): domain Eukaryota; kingdom Viridiplantae; phylum Streptophyta; class Magnoliopsida; order Brassicales; family Brassicaceae; genus Brassica; species Brassica oleracea. The sequence goes on along the minus strand of NW_013617733.1, from coordinate 17,923 downwards.
TGATACTTTGTACATTGATTGCTGAAACTAATATATATTTATAAAAGTCAGAACCCCTGCATTATTCGGCATCCTCTGAGGGCCGGGCCTACAAGTGTATAATGAGTTTCATTTTTAAATGAGATTCATCATGTAATATGAAAAAAACTCAAGTTTGCAACCATTATAGTTTTCTCATATTGTAAACTGTCATCGTTTAGCATCAGTTACGGTTCTTTTCATCATTGTCTCAGACAAGTCTGAGTTACAGAGTTGCGCTGTGTGTCTGTTCGTAATCCATTTTTCACCGGTGAACTCTTCATCTCCCCATCTTAAATCGCTTGATCATAAATGTTCCTGATTTGTATCCCCTCTGTAAACCCTATATATATGATTCTCATCTTTGATGAACCCAATCTGCATCTCCACAAAACTCATTGATTCCTCTTAACTTTAACCATCTTCTAGAAAATGTCTCTCTCTCTGCCTCTCCAGTTCCTCAAACCAGCGTCTCTGATATCCGTCACTCAATCTTCGGGTGTCTCCATCTTGGTCGTAGTAGTTAGAGCACAGCCTCTGGGATTCCCTGAACTTCAAGAAAGACCGTGAGTTTATGGGAATCACGGTTCTCTTTCTTGATGAAAAGATAAGTTAATCTTCGATCTATCACACTTCTTTAACATAATTGTTTTTAATTGATTTCCTGATTCTTTGTTGAATAATATTATTTGCAGATTCCGTGATTCATGGGTTTATTCCCACCGGACATGCTAATCATGTACAAGATAATCATGAAAGCCGGTTCCATTGTGAAATTCGATCGTTTTGAGGTTGCTAGGTGCTCAAGCATGTACAAGATAATTGATCATCCATTTCTCATTTTTTTCATCTCACCAACTATTTTGTTTCTCTCGATTCTCGTTCCCGGACCAGAGCATCCTAAGAGATTACTTGATGTGTTTCTTCAGCCACTAATATATGAGTTGCAACAACTATGGGCTCAAGGTGCTGAAACATACGATGTTTCGTGTAAAGAAAACTTTCAAATGCGGGCAGTACTAATGTGGACAATAAGTGATTTTCCAGCATATGGTATGTTGTCTGGATGGACAACGCATGGAAGGCTATCATGTCCATATTGTCAAGATAACACTGATGCTTTCCAACTAAAAAACGGAAGGAAAACGTGTTGGTTTGACTGTCACAGGAGATTCCTACCACCTGATCATCCATATCGTAGGAGTAGGAATTTGTTTACGAAGAACAAGAGGGTGTTTGACAGTCCACCTCCGGAAATTTGTGGGAAAGATTTGAAGATACAACTAAGAGATTTTGGTGCAGAAAGGACGCCAGAAGTCGGTGGACATGAGCGTTTTCCGGTAGATGCTGTTGGAGAACTACATAACTGGCACAAAAAAAAATATTTTCTGGGATCTGCCATACTGGGAGGATCATCTGCTAAGGCATAATTTAGATGTCATGCATATTGAGAAGAACTTTTTTGACAATCTCATGAACACGATCCTTAATGTTCAAGGTAAAACAAAGGATAATTTGAAGTCAAGACTGGATTTAGTCGATATATGTGCTCGTTCAGAACTTCATGTTGATGAAAATGGTAGGGCTCCTTTTCCCATATACCGACTTGATGCAGAGGGAAAAGATGCGTTCTTTGATTGGATTTCAAACGATGTGGAATTTCCAGACGGTTACGCATCAAATTTGCGTAACTGTATCGACAGAAAGGAAGGAAAGTTTACTGGCTTGAAAAACCACGATTGCCATGTAATGATGCAGCGCCTCCTTCCGTTCGCCTTCAAGGAACTATTACCACAAAATGTTCATGAAGCAATTGCAGGGATAAGTGGTTTCTTCCGCGATTTATGCACGAGATCAGTGACTCTTGAAGGTATTGAAAATTTGAAGACTAACATAGCCGTGATTCAGTGCAACCTTGAGAAGATATTTCCTCCCTCATTTTTTGATGTTATGGAGCATCTTGTTATTCACCTGGCAAGAGAATTGGAACTTGGTGGTCCTGTGCAGTATAGATGGATGTATCTGTATGAGCGGTATATGTTCCATTTGAAGAAGATGGTGAAAAATTTAAGTAGGGTGGAAGGTTCTATAGTCGCACAGATGATCAATGAAGAAACTTCAAACTTTGCCGAGTACTACTTTCCAGCAGAAGTTCAGACCAAAAACAGAAGACCTGCTCGGCATGATGATAGAGGCGAACGGGCAACATATCATGTTACGGTTCCAGACATTTTCACAGACGTTGGACGACTTAGCGGAAAACCAAAGGACCGTCGACTTACTGAGCAGGAGCGCAGTAATTTGCAAACATATTTGCTCACCAACTGCGAAGACGTTCTTCAATATGAGAGGTAAATAAATGAGCTTACAAATTTTTATTTTAACAAGTTGAAATTTAAATCTTAATTAATTACATTATTGTCATCATATACAGGATTTTCATGGCAGAAAAGCGGTTCGAGTATAGATACGCCACAGAGGACGAACTAGAAGAAATGAAGCAGAGAGAATTTACTGGATGGATGTTTACTTATGTGAGTGCTTTAAACAAATTAAAATATATTTTATCACATATTTATACTAATTCACATTTATTGATATAACATATATATATATGTGCTATTAATAGGTGTCTGCTGGTTTGGCCAGAGGTGAAACATTTGACGATTGGATACGTGAGATGGTCGTTGGACCAAACTTTGTTGTGAAGTCATATCCGAGATTTTGTACTCGAGGATATGCATTCACAACTCAGAAGAGGAGACGTTCGAGTACGACTTATGATGATGGCGTTTGTTCTGCATCAGGAGATGATGTATACTACGGACACATACATGAGATTTTGGAAATCAAGTATTTGGGCATGGTTGGATTGCGCTGTACTGTTTTCTATTGTGATTGGCACGACAACACCCCAGATCGAGGTGTGAGAACAGATGCATTTGGTGTTACATCAGTAAATTCGAGGCGAAAGCTGCAATATTATGATCCTTTCATTCTTGCTTCCCAGGCCGATCAGGTAATTAAATGTTAATTATTCAGAATGATTCATCATCATGTGTATTAATTTATAATTTTTCTAAATGTTACAGGTTTGTTATATCAAGTACCCCCGGGTAAGGAACAGAGATGATCCATGGGTTACTGTTACAAGACTCAACCCGAGAGGCCGAGTTCAGGGAAGTTCTGAGCTGGAAGACCCACTACAACCAAGCACATCCGGCAACTGTAGTGCAGCAGAAAATTTAGCTGGAGTTGGCCTTGTAGTCGATTTAACCGACTTTGGAGAGGAAGCCGTCGTTCACGTAGAGGATGAACCAGTAATTGGAGAGTTTCACCAAGATCCAGATTCAGATTCATCTAGTGATGATGACTCGGAAACAGAATATCATTGATTTTTTTTATTTTTTTTAAAGAAATACCGAGGAAATTCCGAGGAACACTTGATATAACCTCTTTCCTCGAATAATAGTTATTTGGTTTATCTAGCAAGGCAAAGCTGAATACGAATTAAAAACTACTCAGAACACAACCAAATAAAACGAAGAAACCATGTAAAAGAAATACAAACTCATAATTAAGAAACCCAAAAAAAAACTCAGTTCAAAATTAACAGAAAATAAGACCATAAAACGTTAGAATAGAAAAGAAAATAAAATAGCCGGTGATAGCTCCTACTCCTCGTCTCCTGCTCCAGATGTTCCGCATCATTGGGTCTCTTGGACCTCTTTCTTACCCTGTGTGTACCACTCGAACCCGAACCAGAGCTGGATGGAGAGTTGTCCCGATGAACTACATCATCCTTTTGGCAACGACACGGCCTGATACGTGAAATGGCAGCCCAGATCTTGTGTAGCATGTCGTTGTTTGTCTTTATGCTCTGATCTCTCCAATGTTGTTGCTGGCGCGAAGTGGCGTTCGGTGGAAGCTCTTGCAGCTTGTACTGGCTGGAGTCTGATGGGAGTAGCTGATGGGGTTGTGAATCATCTGGAATGGCTTGTGCAGCCTCATCTTCTCCTTCTTCATCAACCACGCCCTTGCCTTTGGTCTGATATTTTGGCGTGAAGAAGGATGGCTTGTCTACTAGTGCGGTAGCAGGGGGTAGGAACTCAACTGCAGCCTCTGAAAGTAGAGAAGTGATTTGAGATTCTCGATCGATCGATGGGATAATCTCATCGATCGATCACATTTTTACGGTCCGGTCCATCTTAGTGATCGATCGATGCGTTTTCGGACATATATCCATCGATCGATCCGTTTATAAAACAAAAAATAGACGTATTGAAACCCCAAACACTAGTTCGTCGGAATTTCCTCGGAATATTCCGACGGAATTCCGAGGAAGAATAGGGTTCCTCGGAATTCCCTCGGAATAATCCGAGGAAATTCCGAGGAAATAGGATTTTCAAACCGAAAACAACGTTTTGCGGTTTGAATAACACCTATATAACCCTTATTAAGTGTCTTACGTTCATTTTGAAGTCAAAAATTTGTTCCTTACCATATAATTAACAATTTTCCGATTGTATGAACGAAATCCCACAACATAAGAGAAACACTTATACCTTTTAATAAATGGTAAAGGGAATACTTTCTATTAGTTTTGAAATTTGTTATTTCATGGTTTATGCTCATCTATACAAAGAATCCTCAATGGTATGCATTACAATTGTATAAGAAATGAAATACGGCAAAAAAAAATTGATGTTTTGAAACCCCAAACACTAGTTCCTCGGTATTTCCTCGGAATATTTTCATTTTACCGAGCAAATATTTCGCAAAAATTGAAATTAGAATTCCGACGGAATTCCGACGGATAATGTCCGTCGGACCCTAGGTTTTATAACCACGAGCCCCTTCTTCTTCCCCATTTCTCTCTTCTTCCTCTGTGCGACTCCTCTCTCCTCTCAGGCGATTTCCCCCAGAAATCCGACGATATCTCCGGCGATCTCCCCCTTCTCTTACACAAATCATGTAAGGACCCTATCCCACTCTCTTAGGTTCTATTTGTTAGGTTTTTGTGT
>NW_013617733.1:9689-12207 GCF_000695525.1 Brassica oleracea var. oleracea | reverse complement strand
ATTTTTTAAAAAAAATTAATATTTTTTACATTCCGAGGAAATTAATTATATTTTTTACTCGATCGATCGATGCGTTTTTAAACATAAATCCATCGATCGATCTGTTTATAAAATAAAGTTCGAAATATACCGAGGGACATGTTCCTCGGAATATTTCGAGGAACATGTCCTTCGGTATATACCGATCGATCGATGGATATATGGCCAAAAACGCATCGATCGATGAACTTCCGAGGAAATATCCCGACGAAGTTCTCCCTCGGTATATTCCGAGGAGTTTCCGACAAACTTGTAATCCTCGGAATTTCCTCGGAAATTTGTTTCCTCGGAATTCCGTCGGAAAATTCCGAGGGATTTCCGAGGAAAGAAGAAATTCCGAGGAATTATTTCCGAGGACTTGTTTCGTCGGTATGTCGTCGGAATAACGTTATTCCGACGAAATTCCGACGAATTTTTCCCTCAGTATCCTTGCTGTTTTCTTGTAGTGCCTCTTGTCTTATGAAAATAGCTTACATGTCCAATGTCAACATGTCAATGCTATTGTCTTCTTATAAGAAATACATAAATTCATTTAAAACCCATTAAAGCTCAGATACTCAGAATTGTCACTCATTTTAGTTATTTTTACAAATCTTCATGTATTTTTCTTAAAGTCCGGTAAAAACAACAAGTTTATAAATAAAAAAACATATAACAATCATAATAAGGATAATAAAAATTATTACTTAATACACACAACTTACACAACTAAACTAGAGAAAAAATATCCAGAAATAAAAGGTATTCTCAACAACCTTAATATAATTTATGTATTCTCAATAGTACAAGAAACAAATTAAAAAGACAAACAAACAATAAGTCTCAGTGACACAACAAATAACACCACAAACTATATCAATCACAGTACTAACACAGTTTAGTCTTTCATAAGTAGAGAACAATGCATACACAATTCATCATCACAACTCTAACTCTATAACAATAAAAAACTTGAAAAATAATGATCAACCCAAAACGCAAAATTCACAAATACAATAACCCTAACAACTATTGAGTTGAAACAAGAACTCTATCCACAACTCCGCGCAAGAGCGGGGGCAATGCCTCTAGTCCTAGACGATTGAGATCTGTAGAATCTGAGAACCAACCAAACCCTAACTAGAAATTGAAAAGAGGATGAAAAAAAATCTTCAAAGGATGCAAAATCATTATCATCACCATGCTTTCCATGAGAATATCAACAGAAGTTTCGATGTGTAAACCGAACCCTAAACAGAAACTGAAGAGAGGATCAAATGGAATCTTCTGCAAAATCTGCGGACCATGAATCTCTCCCAAAAACAACCTTTCGAGACCCAATCAGTCAAAAACTGTTCCGTAACTCTGCACAGGCCGGCTCTGAAATCAACTCTTCCGCTTCATTCTACACGGCAATCTTCCTGGTAAATTCATAGTATAGAGCATTTTTCTCCTGTTGTGAACTCATCTTTAAGTTCTGTAGATTTTTTTTTTTTGGTAATCAGGTCGTGTAGATTTTGTCATTGATATCTCTTTTTTTTTGTTCTCATCCAGGTATGTGGGGTTCATGGACATAGAAACTTATACAAACCCGATAGACCAGTCCATAGCTCATTTGCTGTTTCACCGACCCTCAGACTTATCTCTTTCGCCAGATGAAGATGTTCTCACTAATAAATCCCATCTTTTGGTAACTTTACAAAAAAACTTTTTCTTCTTACGCACAGCTATTCAGACATACAAAGTGTGTCGCATAGTGCCTCATTTAGCCATCATAATCTCCACAGATTCCTCAGCCCAACAGTAGTCGAGCCGGAGGGTAGAGAAAGAAAAGGAAACTCAAGAGATTATAATTGTAGCAGAAGTTGCGGCAAGTGACAACAAATAGAGGAAATTTTATGTTTACCACTTTCATGTATCACTTTTCATCTTTACCATCACTAAAGGAACATTTTCAAAAATACATTTTTCATTAAATGGCAAAAAACTTTTATACCCTTGCTATTTATATATAATAAATCATTATTTAAATAAATAAAAAATTAAATAAATAAAAAAAATAAAAAAAATTATTGTTTTCAAATTATACTTTTTCAAATTCGAACTTTTTTATAATTTTTTTTTGATTTTTTTTCGAAATTGAGACACTTATACCCTTCATTAAAAGACAATTATGTTTGAAACTATTTTTTTTAAAAAAATTATATTTTTAAATATTTATTTATATATTTATTAGAATCTTAAATTTCACATTCCAAAAACCCTACCCCACCCCTCAACTCTAAACCCTAAGTCTAGATTAGTTAATCCTAGGGATATAAGTATCTTTTATCCTTCATCAAAAAGTGAGGGTAAACGTGATTAGTGTAAACATGAAAAGTGGTACTATGAATATGATATTTGTGGCAATTTTCCCAACAAATAATGATGCCGACTAAAAATTGGGAAATTGCCACAAATACCACATTCATAGTACCACTTTTCATGTTTACACTAATCA
>NW_013617733.1:3691-9647 GCF_000695525.1 Brassica oleracea var. oleracea | reverse complement strand
TTAACTAATCTAGACTTAGGGTTTAGAGTTGAAGGATGGGGTAGGGTTTTTGGAATGTGAAATTTAAGATTCTAATAAATATATAAATAAATATTTAAAAATATAATTTTTTTAAAAAAAATAGTTTCAAACATAATTTTCGTTTTTCAAAAAAAAATTTCTTTTTTTCGAAAAACAAAATATTTTTAAAAAAAAATTATAAAAAGTTCGAATTTGAAAAACTATAATTCGAAAACATTAAAACAAATATTTTTTTTTTCTTTTTTATTTATTTAAATAATAATTTATTATATATATAGATAACAAGGGTATAAGAATCTTTTGCCACTTAATGAAAAAAATATTTTTGAAGATGTCCCTTTAATGGTGGTAAAGATTAAAACCGGTATCATGAAAGTGGTAAACATAAAATTTTCTCCTAAAAATTGGCCCTTTCGGTGCCAAATCAAACCAAGGTATGGTTGTTAATACCGATCTTGATTTTTGCTCAATGAAATTGCTCCGGTTAGTTACCAAAGTCGTGATAGTTTCTTTCACTAAAATTATATGGATTTTGTAACACAGGTGGGTTTAAGTGTTGCGATAGTTGTCTGGTTTGGATTTTCGGAATTTGATTGTACACTTAGTTGTTCGAGCTCGGGTCTTGGGACATGTTCATTGTCTTTGTGATATATGCTCAAGTTGTTAAGTAGGGTGACAAAGTTGTTAATTGTTAGTCTCTCTTTTTTGTAATGCCATAACTACTCTGCTGTGTATTTCTCTTACCATCTGTTACTAAGAAACTTAAAGGGTTTGACTTCCAAGAATGGTTTTATCATATGATATTTGGATGGAACAATGTAATAAAACGAGAAGCAAGTTTCGATACCTTGTAATCTAAAAGTTGCCTAGTTGCATCTTGATTTCACTTTCTATGAAGCGTGAGAGGATTGTCCTCTCATTCTTTTCCTCCTATTTTATATTTGATCGTAAAACCTTTCTTCTTTGCATCTAAGTCCGATAATGGCCTGTACACCGTGCGGACATTCGTTTTTACATTTTTAAATAAATATTTATACTGTACAAATAGTGGTCTATATTTTAAAATTTCAGTATGAAATAATTATTTATATGGCATTTTTAAACAATTTTTTTATATTTTATATTGAGTAATTTTATTTTGGTTTTCAAACTGTTGGAATATGAATCACGCGTCGGCATAAGTGTATTTTTATTTTTTTTGTATGGATCAAAATTTTAATGAATAATAAAATTGTTATATATATTATTTAAATTTGGTGTTGTATATTTTATATTTTTCAACATTCATCATATTTAATTTGCATTGGACTATTATTCATATTAAAATATACATAAATATAGTGTTTAAGAATTTATAAAGTATTAATTTATAGAGTTTCTATTGTATACCTAACATCACAATATATTTTGGGTACTTTAGTTACCCAATCGATTCTCAGATAGGACCCGTACTCGAATAGAGATCCGAAGGTCCAAAAAATACACAGTAGGTACTTTTTCCTCAATCGAACCTGGAATTCGGGTCGTTTTCGAATTGGTTTTTGGGTCTGGATAAAAACTCAGGTTTAAGAGAGAATTGCATAAGAGTGTACATAAAAAATCTTAAATAAATTAACTCATAAATGATATAATTTTTTTAAAAAAATTGTTATTCTATATAATACAAATTTGTAACATAATAATGCACAACAGTTACAAAATACTAATTCATATCAAAATTTATTTATAATCTAAAGCACCCGCGCATTATACATAATTTAATTATATATTTTTTAATTTATCAAATCTGAAGCATTTTTTTATCTATTTACAAATAATTTAGGTTAGACCATTACATTTAATTAGATTTTTTTAGTATTTTTACTTATACATAATTTAATTATTATTAAATATATACTCTAGCCTAAAACTAAGGAACTAAATAACCAATCTATTGTTTTTAAAAAATAATCAATTCAAATTATGTTAATACTAAATTTAAGTAAATAATCAATAATATTTATTTATTAATATATATAATAATAATTCTTATAGATTGAGTATTAAAACTATTTGATAAAATAAATATTGATAGTTTGCTATTATTAACATGAATATTGAGATAGAATTAGATATTTAAGTCAATTATTTAAAATTTAATTTTTTTAGATATTATTTCAATATAGAAATAAATATTTGAAGTACATATTTATATTTGTGATTAATTTGGACATTCTAATCGATTTTTCATATTTTCTTAGGTTTTTTGGGTTTTCAGGTTATGTATTCGGGTTCGATTAATAACACTTAAAGTTTGTATATGTTCCTCTTGTTTCCAGAATGATCACCAGTAGATTAACCTTCAAAATCATGGATATATACTTTGTTTTTCTCTACCCGTAACATAATCCTTTTCATTCAAAACATCACCCAGCAAAAACTTCAAATAAATTTTGTTTCTTTTTTTCCTACGTCTGGGTTTCGGTTTTGACTAGAGTCAAAAGGGATTTTAATTATTTTGTTAAACTGATCGAATCAAATCGTGAGGCTTGGGGGAGAGGGATTTTGCGTGAATTAACCTTTGTGGTGATTCGAACTCGATGAAAAGGGTTTTGAGATTTGTTTTTATTTTGTTTGTAGGTTTAGGCAATATGGTTATCAAATTCATATGTGGTGATAATGATCATGCCGACGATGGGGATTGTGGGGACGAAGGAGATGGTTTTGGCTTTGTTGCATGTTCAATTTGTCTCAAAACTGTGGTTAAAGACGTGGTACTATATTAACGAATTTGTTTCCTTGAAATGGAAGCATTGCGACTTATGCCTGGATGAGAATGAGCAAGCATTCAGGATTTAGGAGAAGAAAACTTTGGTTTCTCTGAATGATGGAACTATATAAACGAGCTATGGCTTAAATGTTTGAGACCAGTGAAACCTCATCAAGCAAGCTTTTCCATACCCTCCACAAAGCTTTCACGAGTCAACCGATGTTTCGAGCCTGAGAAACAGGACACTCGTGATGTAAAACTCACAGAGTTTCAAATGAGAAAAAGGGGATGAAGGTATGATAGAGTCAAATCGTGATAGACTAGAACCAGAGGAACTGATGTTCATAAAACAACGGCTCCTACTCAATCAATCGAAGAAATCGCCAAAGAATCAATCTTCAAATTGAAATGAGAAGTACAGAGTTTACAGAGATTTTAGAGATAGAAATTTACACAAATTTCTGGCTAAAAGATAAAGTTGAATCGAAAAGTGAGTTTACACGAGTTTGTTAGCTTCGTAACAAACTCCCTTCTTCCTTCGATCTCTCTCGTACACGTGTCCTTATCTTTTTAACCTCCTTTATTTGAATCCTCCCTCTAACAACTCTCTTCTCTATCGAACACGTGTCTTCCTCTCTTCTTTTCTTTTATTTAACTCTTCCCTCCTCTTTTTAACTTCTTCTTTACTCCACTAAAACCTCCATAACGAACTCCTATATCAAATCCTTCCCCTCCAAAAAACCTTGACCTCAAGGTTTAAAGTTTAGAAATTTCTTCTGAAGATCAAAGAGAAACTCCCAAGTAGCCTCCTCCACTGGTTCATTAGCCTATTTCACCAAAACCATCGTCACTGCTCTGCTTTAGCGTTGAACCATCTTTCGCTGTATGATCAACTCAAGTTCTCTTGCCAAAACATCAGATCCAGTAGCCGGTAATTGAGTTGCTACAGCGACATTACAAACAAACTCCTTTAGCTGGGATACGTGAAAGACCGGATGGATTGAAGAAGTTGCAGGAAGTTCAAGTTTATAAGCGACCTTCCCACAAGTATCCAGAATCTTATACGGTCCAAAATATTTAGGAGACAGCTTCTGATTACCACGTATCACCACTGACTTTTGCCTGTAAGGTTGCAACTTCACAAACACGTAATCACCAATTTCAAAGCTCCTATCAGTACAGTGAAGATCAGCGTTCTGTTGCATCTTATGTTGTGCACGCAACAGATGGAACTTAAGGATCAAAATCATGTTCTCCCTTTCTTGTAGTGTTCGGGCCACAACAGCTACTTTTGACTCGCCTGGTAAAAACAGTAAATTAATTGGTGGCGCTTGACCGTATACTGCTTCAAAGGGCGTGAGCTGAGTTGAAGTATGAAAGTTGGTATTGTACCAGTATTCAGCCAATGGAATCCACTTGGACCACAGGTGAGGTCTATCACTGCACATACAGCAAAGATATGTCTCGAGGCATCGGTTCACTACTTCTGTCTGACCATCACTTTGAGGATGATAGGCAGAGGAGAAGTTAAGTGCTACTCCTTGTAACGCAAACAACTCCCTCCAGAACTCACTAAGAAATACTGCATCACGATCACTGACTATAGTTCTTGGTAACCCATGTAACTTGAAGACATTGTCCAAGAAAGCTTGAGCGACAGTGAGTGCACTATACGGATGAGATAAAGCGATGAAGTGAGCTGCTTTAGATAGCCGATCCACCACTACTAGAATCACAGACTTTCCAAAAGAATGTGGTAAACCGTCAATGAAATTTATGGAGATATCTGTCTAAATACTCTCAGGAATTGGTAACGGTTGAATAAGGCCTGGCGAAGCTGTATGATCGTACTTACAAGTTTGACAAACACCACAGCTCCGAATGTAAGCATGAACATCTTTAGATAATCCCTTCCAATAGAATATACCTTTCACTCTCTGCATAGTTACATCTCTTCCCGAGTGACCCCCTACACCGGAACTATGTAACCACTCCAATATCCTCTGTCTCAATTCATTAATCGCAGGGACCATAATTTTACTCTTTCTTCTCAGTATATTATGAACCCATGAGTAATGTTTCTTCGCCTTCGGATCTTTTTTGAGTTTCTCAATAATCTCTGCTACTGCTCTGTCTTGATTATACCCTTCCTGAATCTCCTTAATAAGATCACAATCCAAAACATACATGTCCATATGCAACACTTCAGCTCCTTCTACTCTCGACAGTGCATCAGCTGCAACATTATCCTTTCCTTGCCGGTACTGAATTTCGTAGTCAAATTCTAGTAACTATGGCAACCACTGTTGTTGAATAGGAGTGTTAAGCCACTGTTCCAAAAGATACTTTAAGCTCTTCTGAGCAGTCTTGATTACAAAATGTCTGGTAATCAAGTAGTGTCTCCATTTTTGAACCGCAAAGACCACCGCAAGTAACTTCTTCTCATAGATTGAAAGTTGAAGCAGTTTACCCTTCAAATGATGGCTTATATATGCAATAGGATGTCCTTCCTGCATCAACACACCTCCTATACCACTCCCACTCACATCAGTTTCTACCACAAAAGGTTTATCAAATCAAGGTAAAGCTAAGACCGGAGCGTTATATAATGCTCCCTTCAACTCATCAAAAGCAACTTGAGCTTCCTCAGACCAAGTAAAGGCGTCTTTCTTGGTTAGAGCTGTTAAGGGACGAGCAATCGTACCAAAATCCTTAACAAATCTGCGGTAATAGCCTGCTAATCCCAAAAATCCGCTTAAAGGTTTCAAACTCAACGGTTTAGGCCATTCAGCTACTACTTTCACCTTCTGACGATCAGTAGAAATTCCTTTTTCTTCAATGTAATGGCCAAGGTATTCTACTTTACGAGTAGGGAATGCACACTTACTCTCCTTCGCAAACAAGCTATGCCTTCTCATTACTTCAAATACTTTCTTCAAATGAATGATATGACACTACAAGAAAATAGCGGTATTCTGACGGACATTCCGACGGAAAATGAAATCCTCGGAATATCCCGAGGAATTTCCGAGGATATTCCAACGAAACACAAAATTTGGTTTCCTCGGAATATACCGACGGAATTCCGAGGAAATATCAATCCGTCGGAATATTCTTATGGAATACCGAGGAAAAATGTATTCCTCGAAAAAAACCGATGAATTCCGAGGATATATTATAGCCGTT
>NW_013617733.1:0-1248 GCF_000695525.1 Brassica oleracea var. oleracea | reverse complement strand
CAAACATATTTGCTCACCAACTGCGAAGATGTTCTTCAATATGAGAGGTAAATAAATTAGCTTACAAATTTTTATTTTAACAAGTTGAAATTTAAATCTTAATTAATTACATTATTGTCATCATATGTACAGGATTTTCATGACAGAAAAGCGGTTCGCATATAGATACGCCACAGAGGACGAACTAGAAGAAATGAAACAGAGAGAATTTGCTGGATGGATGTTTACTTATGTGAGTGCTTTAAACAAATTAAAATATCATTTATCACATATTTATAATAATTCACATTTATTGATATAACATATATATATATATTTTTTTTGTTCAACTGGATTCATTCATTCATAAAGAGGTTTGGCGAGGGTCTTAAGGCCCAGCCAATCCATTACAAAGACAGGCCCTTGCAATGGAATCAGCTGGCCCATTCTGAAGTCTTGGAGTGAAACTAAAGCGACAGAAAGTAAAGGAGGAAACTAGAGAGGAGATATCGGAGAGAGTTCCGTAGAGCTCTGTCGTCCTTCGGTTCTCGTTAATTGCTTTGATAAGCACTTGAGAGTCTGATCTAAGCCAGATGTGTGTGATGTCAAGGGAGATCGCATGAAATAAAGCTGCCCGAACGGCAAGGCATTCTGCAAGAAGGGCCGAGGAGACATGATCCTGCAATTGTGATCCCCTGTCGATTTCCTGTAGATTTTGGTTTGTGAAGATCCACCCGAGTCCTGCTTTCTTTGAATCTGCCTTCCATGAGGCGTCGGTATTGCAGATGAGGGTTGTAGGTGTGAGCTCCATGGGGGTCCGTAGCTGAGTCGGAACTGTTGGTTGCTTTGGCTGATGTGCTTGTTCTAGCTGTTGTGCTGTGATCCATTGCCTGGCTGCGCTTATGGCTTTGCTGAGAGTATCAGTAGGTGTAGCTTTCCTGTTCTCAAATAGAAGCTGGTTCCTGGCAATCCAAATATGCCATATAATCCAAGGAAAGAGGTTGATGTTGGATCCTATTGGAGGAAGGTTAATTTTTTTCTGCGACCGTTCTTGTTCCTCGTGGAAAGGTAAGCCTAGGGGGCCTGCACCAACGTTTGACCAAGGAACCTGCATCCAAACTTGTTGGGCAAAATCACATGAGAAGAAGATGTGCGATATTGTTTCCAGTTGTCCGCATCTGATACAGTTGGTGTGATTTAGGAGGCCGCTTCGTTGAAGGTTTCACTACAAGAAAACAGCGATATTCTGACGGACATTCTGACGGAAAA
>NW_013617732.1:22428-23215 GCF_000695525.1 Brassica oleracea var. oleracea | reverse complement strand
TCATATCAACCATACCGAAAGAGTGATCCTTATTTTGGTCGTATCAGGGGATCTCCTTGACGGATACCTCTATTCGGTGTGATTTTTCCTCTAGGTGAACCGTTGATGAGGAAGGAGTAAGTAACTATATGTCTAAATGTATATATTCAAGTATGAAACTTTCATTGGTAGACTAGAAATCTGAATTAAAATCATATAACCAAAAATTAAAAGATTATGCATTCCATAAATATTCAAGTTAACTCATAGTTATTTTAACGTGAGATCTTTTCCAGCAACCATTATCTTCGTAGCAAAAGAATCAGCTGGGAAATGAAAAACCTTCATCTCCAATTGTAATCTGCATTCTTGTAAATGTTGGGTCCCTCCTAGATGGAGAGGACCAATTGGGGTGAACTTAAGAAATAATAATGTTTCCCCTTTGTCACTAGACACAATAATAGAGCTTTGACAAAAAGAAACAAGAGAGAGAGAAAAGAGAAAAAGAGAGAGAAGGAGAAAACTCGTAAGGTGATTTCAAGACTTGATTTGGAGGGTCAAACGGATTCTGATCGGGCTGATATTTTGTGGGAAGCTTCTTCAGTCAGTGGGTTAGACGTTCACCGAAGGGATTTGGTTTTCAACGGTTGGATCTTCAGTTGTCTGGGTTTTCTTGAAGCTGGTCGCCATAGTTCTTCAGCAGAGCAGTCTTGGGTGTTTGGTAAATCCAACGGTGAGATCTTCTCTTATTGAGCTGAAATTTGGCAGAGGTATTGTCGACTTGTTTATCTTGGATTTGTACGGTTGG
>NW_013617732.1:4532-18882 GCF_000695525.1 Brassica oleracea var. oleracea | reverse complement strand
TGGAAGCCGGAATCTTTGTGAGCTGAGGTCGTTTGGTTGCTGCCGGTTTTGAAGCTTTGTGTTGCTCTCTTGTTGTTGTTGTTTGTGTTGGAGATAGCTATTTGTAGCTAGACTCTCTGTTCTGTTCAGGCTGTTGAACAGGGAGGACGTGGTTGTACTCATACCATTTATATAGTGGATTTTTGAGTGGACTACGGTCCCGTGGTTTTTCCTTCTCACATCGAGGAGGTTTTCCACGTAAAAATTGTGTGTCTCATTTAGTTATCGCAACTTTGATATCTTGCCATCGTCGAAGTATTTTCCTCACAGGTTCGCACAAGGTCAGGGGAACACGACCATTAGTATTTCCGCTGCGCCGTGTGACTTTCCCCAACAGTAAAGATTCAAACCGATGTGGTGAGAGAAGATCAATGGAGTTTGCTCTTTAACTTGTTGATATCCAACGCCATTGGGAACAAAACTATTTGGATTAATATTATATTATTGTATTTAATCTTATATTCAAGGACGCGAGGCTTAAAAGATGAAAACATCAATGCCCTAATAACATTTTACCATCTCATCTTACACCAACTAAATCTTTACACCAATAGTATTTGATTTTATCGGTTTAAACAACTAGTAGGTTGAGTAACACCGAGACTAGTCCCAATAGCATTGAAACAGTATGAAGTAGCAGGAGCTCCTTTCTTGTAAGTAAGCTTAATGTCTTGTAATGTGATTCCTGTACATGGGTTGCTCTGGCTGCATACCAGCTTCATTGCTTGTTGTGTCGCGGAAGTTCCTTGTATGTTCTTATACGTTACTTGGCTTATTTTCACCCCCGAATGCTATTTCACATAAATATTTATTAGAGCTTAGATCACTATTTGATAACTTTATTCGATCAGTCTGATCTAAATAAGATAAATGTGGATATGTATATACCTCGGTAGGGCAACCTTGGTGGGAAGGACAATAGTTTTGGTCGATTATGATTGGGTTTTGGACGTTCTTCATGATCAGGTCTTGGAAGAAGACGTTCTTAACGAACCCGTTACTTGGCCTCGCCCACGACTTTATCCTTACGCCGTTTTGTGTCCCCGTAAATACCGAACTTGATAGTGTCACATTCTCTACTCCATCTTCGTTCAATTCCTTTGCCAAGCTCCCGATACTGCGAGTCACACATAGTCATATAATATAAATTCCTTAATTATGGTTCTATGGAAAAAGAAGACAAAACACAAACATATTATGTGTATTTTTAAAAATTGTTATGTCGCCTAAATAGATGGTCCATTAATATAATATAGTATCATTCTAAAATATTAGTCTCGAAGATATAAGAGCGTAATTAATGGAATGTGGTTCTTAGCAGAATATAAGAAAACGTCTCTTAACTTTTAACTAAAAAAGCTAAGAACCAGTTATTAAATAAAATATTTAAGAGCCGGTTCTTAATTTTTTTAGTTAAAAGTTAAGAAACGGTTTCTTATATTCGTTAAAAACTCCACCCTAAAAACTTTCCATTAATCATACTGTAATGTGAGTTTGTCATGTGTACCTAACACCATGACCTGGGCCACAAGCAAGTTTGGAGATGAGGAAATTGCGGGTACCAGCACCAATAGCAACACAATCATCTCCGGTCTGAACGGTGCTTCCGGTAAATGTGACTCCGGTGGATAACTGAACGTGGAAACCGTCGGTGTTTGGGCTATTTCCGGGAGCCACTAGCTTCACGTAACGGACGGCGACATTGGTGCAACCGTTGAGAGTCATATGAGTGATCTGGCTGTTCATCGATTTGACTCCACTTATGATCACGTCTTTGCCCGAGTTAAACGTTATAGACTGCAATAATGCATCAAAGATTTGTATGAGATTTTAGCAAAAACAAAGAAGATCTGTATGAGTTTTGACTTTTCTGGCAATTTCACTTCATGTAATATATATAAGTCTATATGTGGTCTAGTGTTTGTTCCACATCGATAATTATTATAATTCGTATAACCGTGGACTTATATAATAAGATTATAACTATTTATATTTCGACCAATAATCAGTCCAATTTCTTATCGGAATTTATTATAAGACTTACTAGCAAAACTCAAATTTCTGAAGTTCGCGTGGGTTACATAATGAAAATTTTAAACGTAGAAAATGAGTTGCATTATCAACTTCATATTTTTATTGTAAATAATTAATTGGAATATGGATGCTTGACTATTACTAATGAGTAATGAATAATGCTTAAGGCTATTTTTAATGTAGTTGTCAAGTAAAACAAAATTACATATTCATATTTAACATGCACCAATATTTGTAATGTTTTCGATCGGTTAAATTAATATTTCTACAAATCGACCTATATATGTAATATAAGTACATGCATATATAAAAGAAACTAGGTATAAGAGGAGAGAAGCATACCCTAACACCGGGAGGACAACTCTGACCAGATTTTCGGCAAGCCCAGAATCCGTTAGCTCGAGCATCAAAAGTCCCGCCGATAAGTGAGATTTTGCTAACCTTGTTGAAAAGAATCCAGTAGCCGGAGTTTCCAAATGCCCTGTAATCAGGCGGAGCAACGACGGTTCCAGCCACTTGAAACTTGAGTCTGCTCTTGCATGGCCCTCCAAACGTTATTCCCTTCACCATAAATGTCCCACTTGGAACCATCACAGTGGCTGCAGCTGCCGAGCCACAAGCTGCTTCCCATGCTTTGAGGAATGCTCCCGTTGAATCCTTCACACCGTCCGGTTTGGCCCCGAAGCTAACGACGTTGAATACGTTGGCGGCGCCGGTCGAGACATCGATGAAGGTGAGGAGTGTGAAGAGAAGTGGTAATGTAATATTTGATTTTGTCATTTTATTTTATGTGAGTTTGACTTTGTGTTTGTATTAGTCTTGATGCATGGGTGTGTATATATAGTGCATCAACTGGTTCGTTATTGGAATCTATGGTGCAACTAAGTATACATGTGCTATCTATATGATAAGAGATTTTGAAATTATTTGTGAGTGATAAAAGAGTTTACATTTCCAATCATTTGGTGCACACATGGTTGCTATATGCACTGCACATACAGGAATGTCTACGCAGCTTGCGTAGTCACGTTACTCACGTACGTATATGCACGACACGGCCAAAAGCCATACCGTTAATTAATATGAATTGAAAATGTAGTGAAAATAGAATACATATAAATGTCTACATCACGACAATCACCGTATTTTTTATGACACATGACATGTGGTTCACTAGCTATTGACCAATAGAAGACATGTGAATAACTAGCTCACACATTATTGAAACTAACCCAATCATATTCGTTAATCATTCAGATCGAATGACAGAAAGTCATTAGCACATGCAATTTATTTATGAGTTAACTATGTAGATGATAATAGTAAGATTGAAATTAAGTAAATGAAAATGATGTCAACTATAACTATGCTGTGAAATTATTGATTATTTATAAACTATTTTATGAAATCTAACCCACTATTCTGTTAAATGTATTTTTCAGCTGATAAGCTTTATGTTGTAACCAACGATTCTTACCAAATTCAACGTTCATTCTATAGCCCGTTTGAGACATTGTTATCAACTTTTTAGTTAAACAATGGTATATTTAACTTTCAATAGTAAGATAATTGTTAGCACATAGATATCTGAGAACCATAGAATGTGGCTCTGTGACCTATCGAATAAATGCTTAGAAGATTCGGATAATATATGTTTGGAATAGAAAGACCATAAAATAAAACTAAAGGAGCAACAAGTTAACAAATCAGTCACATGACTCTCATGTGATGCGAGTAGAAGAGAAGAAGCGCACTAGTTGACGGAGAAAGAGCCGCCGGAACTCTCGGATTATTAACATATAGCATAATAGCTTTTGGTAAATATGCGAGACAAAAGACAAGGAAATTTATGGTGTTTCTCAGGAGATCAGGATTTGCACTGCTCTCTTCGCTTCTATCTCTTTCAATTTCGTTCCTAGTGCAGAAAACGCTAGAACTGATTCTCTAGCAAAGACTTTCCTTAGGACTTTCTGTCTTATTTGTAATGAGCCTGTTTTGGGCTAAGACTCTACTCTTTAATTAAATTTCCGACCGTTGACAAAAAAAAGCATAATAGCTTTTGGTAAATATGCTATATTTTTGGTAAATATCATATATGAAGCCATAATTAGCAACAACAAGAAATATATCATCGAATTAAGTTTAATGTAAAAAAAACACAAACAAATCTTAACGAACGTCCCACTGTAATTACAATTACATAAAACTTTTATGAAAAAGACTTGGTTGTCATTTTGTTGATCATTATATCATCAAATCTACATCCAAAGATGAATCAAGGAAAAAAAATTGTTTACAAACAGATTTGCTAATATGCCAATCACAAATTCTTCATTCAGTGTTAAGACTTTGTTAGCATTATCTTCCACAAAACATCATTTTGCATAAAATTCGACATCTCCTGCAACATCACATAAACTCGGTAAAACGATTTTGACATCTATGACATATGGGTAAAAAGGCAAAGGATTCAAATAGTTGACATCTATGACATCGGTTCAGACAGTCGCTTTGGAGCCAAACCGGTTTTTGTCGTATCGGAATTGAAACTCTTAAGGCCCATTAAAAAGAACATATAGGCCCATTAACAAGGGATTTTGGTTAAGACAGCACTTTGGAACTAAACCGATACTCTTAAGGCTCACTAACAAGAACATGATTAACCCACAAACTCCATAGGGTCTCTTAAGGAATAATTTACTAATTAAATGTAATTAAAAACCTTGTTTAAGAAACACTTTGATTCATACCCTCCAATGGTAGTTTCTTGTTTAGGAGTTCTTAAAAAAATGTTGTTTTTTGTTGCTTAAAAAAACAAGACCAAACATTTGACAGGAGCCAACCAAAGTTATGCATCCAATTTGCAGAAAAACACATATTCTATACTGAAGAAGAAAAACACAAGAACACACTTTACCATTTCAAGCTAATTAGATCAAAAGACATGGTTGGCTCCTGTCAAATGAATCTTGGTGAGGCGGAAGTAGGAAAACGCTGGAACTCGAACTGCTGCTACTCAGGGCTCTGTAAGAACTGTTGAACATCAAGCTCCATCCGCAAAACTGACATGACAACAAAAGGCTTTATACACATAAGCAGTAGCAAAACGAGATATATAGCTCAAAACAAGTTTCAGAGTTCATGATCAGTATACGAAGTAACACTCCTGATTCATGAATATAATTCATACCCATACAATAAAGTCTACTGCTTTGATAACACCAACCATAGTTTTACAGTGCCAGGTTCATGGGTATCTTCCTAACCTTAAATCTAAGTAGCAACAAATCCAAAACAGCGAAATTGACCTAACTATCCAAGGATCTAAGCTAAGCTGAGCAAAAACCAACTTCATGAATCATACCCACACAATAAAGTTTACTCCTTGATAACATACAACCATGGTTTTACAGTACAAAGTTCATGGGCATCTCCATAACCTCTACATGATTCGAATACAATCCTAGCAAAAAAAAAAAAACAACATGAGAAATCTACCTGTCAAGACGATGGCCTTGAAATCACTCTTCTGATTCGCATCTTGAAACTTCTCCTTCAACCCAGAAATAACTGAAGAATCCCACACAAAAAATCAGCTAAAAAAAAGAAAAAGCAAATCAACGTCGTGAATGATCAAAAAGTATTGAGCTTTTTAATATACTTGGGCTGGCCAGAGAGTTAACAGGAGGATTCGAAATGGTGATCACAACAACACCATCGTTTCCGACTTCCATCGTCACTCCAATCTTCTTCGCCATCGCTTAATAGAGATTTTCTTGTTTGATCCAGAAAGTTCGATGACAGATCAGAGAAGGGAAGAGAAAGAGACTGCTTCGATTGCTCTGTTCAATAGGGTACAGTCTCTATGTTTCGATTGATCTGTTCAAGAGGAAGATCGGAGAAGTGAAAAGAGACTGCTTTCGAGAAAGAGACGTCCGTTTGACAGACAAATGTCTCAAGAGACGTGTCTTAAACCTCCTAATTAAGCGACGTTCTTTCAGTTAATGCTTAATTTTCTTTTTTTTAAATCCTAAAAACACTAAATACTCACTCTAAGAAACCGCGATAATCCTGCTCTTAAGAACACATGCCTATCAACAAGTCTCGTGTCCACCAGAAGAGAAGAAAGGTCTAGCAGAATCTTCAATTTTCATTGGACTTTGGAATCATATACTACGTACACTGTACAAACTGACGATTGAAAGTGAAGGTGAAAACAACGTAACATAGACTACCAAGTGAAAACCAATTCGTAAACGGCTCATCTCCCGCCCCACTCCATGTGGCTTTAACTGGATAAGGCCATCACGTCTTAGCACCTTTGGGATAGAGATTTTTAGAAGTTCCACGTGAATTTTGTAATCATGCAAAACTTTCCTAGTAGTCAACATTGGCTAATGTGTTTGTGCATGTGGAAACTGTTGGGTGTTTACAGTCATCTTTATGAAAATTTAGGTTAAATGCTTAGTCAATCATTGAAAATGAAATTATGATTTGAAAAAATAATTCGCACGTAGAGTGTTCAAAACATGGCACATATCAAGTTTTCAACAGGTTTTATAATAAATAGTGTCTTGTTGACAAAAAAAATAAAATAGCAAGTCTTAACGAACAAAAACCAAAAGTATATATAAAATAGAGTATTTAGGTCTCATATACCTACAATAAACCATAATTAAGAAAACACCTTTTCATGGTAGTTGACACTGTTAACAATATGATAATCCAATTATACCCTTCCACTCACATTCTCTTTTCTCTCTCTCCTATATCTGTAAAATTTTCTATAATGCTTTTCCTTCTTTTTCTAATTTCTTCAACCGTAAACAAGATTTAAATGATGTTGCTTTGTGTATTCTCTCCTCCGGTGTTATCATTGTCTCCTGCACTTCAAAAAACAGCATATGAAAACAAAATCATCCCATATGTAACGAGGCTCGGAGCTAATTTATGTTTCACCACGGTGACTCTATTTAGCATATGTTACGTCCAACATGGCGACTGAAAGAAATTCCATGGCATGTGATAGAGAGATATCTTGATTTAGAGTACTTGTAGCTAATATGTAACAAATTAGCTTTGCTGTTAACTGATAAATATATGGTTAGTTGCTACAAACTTGGTTTGTGTGCTGATACATGTTTTCTTATATGTTACCAAACTGTGGAGAACGCTAATTGATAAAAGATTGGTTAAATTTTACAAAGTATTAGTTGATATATGTTTAGTTAGATGTTACAAAGCATGTTGTCGTTTTAAAAAAAATGACTGGTAAAATATAAAAATAGTTTTTGTTAACTAACACATGATATGTTAAGTACTACGAAATAAGTTAGCGGGATAAACTAATAATTTACTGCTAACATTATATTTACATGTTAGATAACATATCAGATTGATATGAATAATTACTACTATGTGTGCTATTGATTCGTTTACGTTTTACATATAAGTATAACCTCTAACAAAACATGTATCAGTTGATATATTATCTGGAAGCATACTTTTGGATTGGCAAATTATCAACTAACAATTCATATAATACTTTACGATAAAGTTTAACACTTAACATTTTTGGTTAACGTACTAGTCATTTACGTCCGAGTTACGAATCATATTGTGCTTCTGTTTCCTTAGAACTAGCATCCTTGGAACTAGCAGCAGATTGCTAATTCTCTAAGGTCCTCTAATCAGTTGATATCCATAAGTCCTCCCTTAATTTTCAATATTGGAAGCATAATGGAGAGATACATGGTGCACCCAGCGTTGACAGACTTTTTTGCGACTGTGGCGACGATGAATTGATAAGAAAGAACTTGGTGTATGATTGGCATCGAAACGAATTGGAAGATTCAGAATAAAACTGATGAATTAGATTTGAGAAGAAGCTATCAGAGTTTATGAAAGAATAGAGAAGAGATTGTAAGATGAAGAAGATAAACAATGAAGAAGAAGATGAAAGCTTCTCTTTCTTCTTATGTGTCTAATTAGAAAGGGTAAAATAGTCAGTTTATGTCAATTTTGCTATAGAGAATTTGAGTTTACGGCTATTAGGGTAGTTTCTTAATTTTGTCTTAAGCTTGGTATATTGAGCAAATTAACTCTATAAAATATAATGAATTCCCCATGCATGTGTTTCGTTTGAAACCTGAGAAAAATCATCCTTATTACAACAACAACAAAGTTAATTATCAAAAAAAAAAAAAAAAAAAAAAAACAACAACTAATAGTAAAAAGACTTGTAAAAAAAACAGTGAATTTGCAATAGACATTTACTTTCTAACATCTCAATTCAAATCATTCAACAAACCATAGAAACAAACTCATCAATGCTCTTATCAGAGCTACCTCCTTCAGAAACAGCTTCTCGAGCCAACACTTTCCATTTCTCAGCATTCTTTCTAATCTCTTTCCCTTTCTCTCCTTCCATAACTTCTCCCACACACCTTACTATCTCCTCTTTTCTCACAAACCCATCAGCTTCTGCCTTAACCCTAACCCCAACCTTCCACACATCCTCCACGAACTTAGCATTTGTAGGCTGATCTGTCCAATGAGGCATACCAATCATTGGAACTCCAAGACTCAACCCTTCTAACGTCGAGTTCCATCCACAATGTGTCAAGAAACTACCAACAGATTCATGCGCAAGAACTTCAAGCTGAGGACTCCAGCTCACAATAAGTCCTTTCTCACCGATTTCCTCTACATAGTGTTTTGGAATCTTGTCTGTTGCTGTTTCTCTCACAACCCACAAGAAGAAACATCCGCTTTGTTTCAGACCAGTTGCTAGTTCCATCATTTGGTCTTCGTTTAGAATCACTAAGCTTCCGAATGATACATAGACAACTGAACTAGGCTGCTTAGAGTTTAGCCACTCGATGCATTCAGTGGATTTCGCAGTGAAGAGGCTGAATCCGTAGTTCTTATCTTCAGACAGTCGTTTGTCTAAGTACATCGATGGAAGCGTTGGTCCTATGTTCAAGACCGGCCACATGCTTTTGACCCATTTCAATAACTAAAAAAAATAAAAATAAATTAATGATAAAATCACATAAATGAATAGGATTTAAAAAAACAAAGCTAGAGCAATTTCTTTTATTAAATCTAAGAACATTTGAGAGACTAAACTAGAGTTTCTTAACAATAAATTTAAATACTTAAAATAATAATTAATATGAGAACATGTGTGATAAGAGTTTCTCCAACATTCAAACATGTGTTTGAGTTTGTCAAAAAGGAAGTCTATATCTCATTTCTTATATTTTTTTCTCCTTTTTTATATATATTTTATTTTAGTGAGAAATTTATCAAAAAAAACTCAATCAATGATATGCTCTAACAATTTTTTTGGATAACAGTTGATAAAATAATTTTGAAAATATATGTTTTGATTTGGATATTTTTCCTCATCAGACGTAAACATGTTCCTATGTGGATAAATATTCGTTACCTTTTCTTCCAATTTATCGAAAGTGTTGCACAACACTATGTCGACACGCTCAATGTTAGAGAGCTGATCAACCACAATCCTTAGTATATTGGGGTAAGAGGAAGACTCGCATAGGAACGACGGCAAATCATTCGCATTCAGCATTGGAAACGAAGGGAAAGATGCTAACGTCGAGTGACCATACTTTGTAGACGGTACAGAGAAAGTGCCCTTGAAAACATGGTAGTAAATAACTGAGACAAGCCAAGGTTGCGTGAAGAACGCGGCACCTCTCAAACCATGATCATGAGCTACATCAAGAAGCCACGGCATGGTGGAGTCGTACACAAGAGCCTTAGGAGTGTTTCCGGACAGCTTCATGTCTTTTATCAACTCCGGTAAGCGTTTCTTGATGCTGGTTTCTACTCTGTCCATGTAATCATCTAGGTCTTGTAATGGATCCTCCCCTTCTTGGAAGCCATTGGAGATGGGGAAGACAGTGATTGAATCGTTATCTATTTTGTAAGGCGAAGTGGGTTTGTCGGAGACGAGGATGAGAGTAGGCTTAAGACCTTTGGAGGCTAAGCGTTTGGAGAATTGGGACAATGGAGTTATGTGGCCTTGTCCAGGGAAAGGCAAGACGATAACATGAGATCCTTCTCTCATTTTTTTTTCTTTTCTCTTTTTATTATTATGTTCTTGCTTACTCAGTTTAACATGTGGGTGTGTTTATATAGCCATAATATTGGATTAAGAAGACTTTGATATGACTACGTCTTTGGTGGGGCGATTTCTTGGACTAGAATACAAAAAAAAGTAAAGGTTCCGTGGCGACCAAGATGTGTGGAACAGAGGCCGAGGTCAGTGATAATGCAACCCACCAATCTATATTGACATAATTATTTATTGTAATTTGCATGTGACATAAGTACCCAGTGTACGACATATATATTATTCGCAACATGTATACGTATGTATACTTTTAACACCAACAAAAAAACATATACTTTATTAGGTTATTTTTGTCTTCTTCGCCATGGGGAGACACATACACTGCACCTCTGCTGTATATTACTACTGTTGATGTCATTGCTGATGCAACCCGGATCCAAAGTGTAAATCATTGATAGATAGTCGTGTCTCATGCTATCTAATTATCTAAAGCTAGATGATTATATTAACTTTACTAATTAATTAATTGTATTAGAAGCTTATTAACTTTACTAATTAATTAATTGTATTAGAAGCTTAACTGATACTCCATTCGTTCCCAAATGATAGACTTTTTTGAAAAAAAATAATTGACTTTTGTGAATTATGACTTTTTTGAAAAAAAATTTGTTTCAAAAAGACATATTTTTTGTGTTTTCTATGAAAAAAAATGTAAATTTCAAAAAAATTAATTGACTTTATTGAATTATTATTGGTTAAAAGTTATTGAAAATTGAAAATAACATAAAACGATACATTTATTATGGTAGTTTAATATGTTTTTATAATATGTGTGAAAATACTAAAATAATCTATATACATGGTGGAACAGAGAGAGTATTTGCTTGTGTGGTTTTCTGTTCATATGTCTTAAATGTGAATAGTAATATTGAGTAATAAGATCTACAATATTTCAAGACTAGTTAACTTCAAAATATAATCGAAAGGAAATACGTTTTTTAAAGTAACTAGCTAATTGATATTAGTTAAAAGAGTATACATCAACATATATTTACAAATAAATTGTTTTAAAGAAATGGTGTTTATAAACGATAAATTTGAAGCTGAAAGAGACAGGAGTCGTCTTAGCCGACTTTTCTTTCTTGAACCTCAAGATTCTGCCGTCATTTTCGTGAATTCTGAGTGGTCGACCGTTATTTATTCATATATAAAAAAGCAATTAGTTATACATATATGACTAGTCTTCGTTTCAACTTATATCAGGGGCGAATCTAGACTATTTAAGTTATGGGTGCACCGTTGATAGTAAAACATAAAAATACATTTGTCAACGATCGAACTTGAGAAAGTGAGGGTGCAAATACTTCTATTTACCATATGAGCTAACAAAACTTTGACATTTTTTTTTGCTAAATTGTAAATGTCATTTAATCATAATGAAATTTTGGATACAACTGAAGTGCAATCAGATTCTGCTTTACAGCCATTTTGAATTTATGAAACCGCAAAAAATATAAAAAAAACCTCAAAGACACTAAGGAATTAACTCCAAGCTTGCCAACAATGGTGCACAATGAAGTTAATAAACATTACACGACAAGAGACATCAAAATTAAACTTCCATACCAAGCGCTTCATGACAGTTAAGATTAACCAAACCGTCAAGAGAATAGCTAGAAGCAGGTTCAGTCAAGCACTCACCGAAGTGGCTCAAGCAGGCATCGATGGAGGCGGCTAACTCCCGCTCCGGAGCTCCACAGGAGGAGGAAGAAGCTAACAAACGAGCCCAAGCTAACTCAGCAGAAAACCAAACTGAAAACCTGAGTAAACGCCGCTGGAAGTGAAAGGCACAAGTTACGGTCACGCGCATACGGTCAATGCAGCTCCCCATCCGGCTAGGCGACACAAAGGATGCAGCGGAAACATCAAGGAGACAAAAAAGTATCTGCTGGAGCTTGGAAGATGGGAAATGAAGCACGGAAGGAGAGTGAAGCTCCTTGAAAACAAGCGCAATTACCGACAAGAGAAGGCTTCATCTTGAGAGCAGGAGATGTCGTCAGATGGGTTGTCCTCAAAACCCAAGTAGTCGACATCGAGAACAGCAAGTTGAAGCCAATCAATCACCAAAAGCACGCTATGGTTGACGTCTCATGACCTAAGAAACAGAGGTCCTCGGAACGGTGAGCCTTGGCACCGCCTTTACTCCAACTGGAGAAGAGAAGCTCTGACGAGACCTTGAGAACGAGTCCAGCTAGACGCACGGGTACAAGCCGGTGCCGTTGAGGGGAGGAGGAGGCAGCGACGCTTTACCATCCATTCCGGCGAAGGCGAGATCATATCTGACCCAGATCTGCTCCGATTGAAAAGCAGAGACCGAAAATCGAAGGCTCCTTAAGCTCCTTGATGAACTCTACTCCTCGCAGGTGCTCTAGAAAGACCACACACGCATGCAGCCCTCGATTAGATTCACTGTATTCCCGTGAAAATCTAGAGGCACCACACAAAGAAGAGGAGAGTAAGACGAGGGGGTTAAGGGAAAGGCTAGAGAACAGAAGGGCAGGGGTGTCGACCGGAGCTAGAGAGATTCCAGTCACCGGAATCAAGAGCAAGGCGGCTGTAATACTAGGGTTTTGAAGGTTTGGGGGGAGAGACACTAGAGAGAAAAGTTTTTTTTCTCTCTCTTTCTTGAAAAAAGATAAAAAAATGATATTTTTGAAAAGATTTTTGAAACTTTGACATTTCTGCATGTAAAATATTGAATTTTAAGATTATTGTGGGTGCACGTGCCCAGACACCCTATAGCCACTGCTTATATACATTCTCAGTAGGTACATTTTAGTTCCAAATAGATTATGCATGTGTTCTCTCTAGATGTTCATCAAGTGATGATGCATATATTTTTCGTTTGTTTTCATAGAATTTTGTTTAACATGCTAACATTTCTATAATACTGATGTCCATCATTTCCCGTTACTAACTGTTAAATGTTACATTTCCAAAGGTTTTTAAAGTTTTTAAATGAAAATGTTATAAAAGTAACGAAAAAGTCTATCTTTATTCATAACATAGAGGTTCCTTATATAGGAGATTACACCGTCATAGATAAATGAAAAGATTACAAATCATAATCTCTTGGTTATGAGTCATCCACAATCTGGTTCATAACACTCCCCCTTGGATGCCATAACCATTTAGAGCTTGTAATGTGCTTTAATGTTGGCTCATTAAAACCTTAACAGGAAAACCCAATTGGGACAAAACCATGGTGAAGGAAGAGTACAACACACATTACTCCCCCTGATTTGGACATTACTGAAGGTCCCTTGGACCTCTCCAATTTTCTGCAATTCGTGGGTGATGAACATCTTTGGCAGAATATGCTTCGTCCTTGAACATGATAGTTGGTTCTTCTTTACCATCGGCCATGCCACAATCTGATCGAACATATTGAGTCATCGACCTCAAACACACACACACGAAATCTTGGATGATGTTGCTGCGATATGCGTGTACTACCATGTGTAAAACATAACCTGTCTGAAAACAAATCAACAAAACCAAATAACCCCTCTTTGGGCTGGTTAGTATAAAATAAACCAAAATCAAAGGCTTCATCATCGTCCTTCTTATGGACCAATCAGATCAGTGTCTAAAACAAGACTTTGGCATCTTCCATCTCAGGACTAAATTGACTTCTTTATCGTCCATCTTTAGACTGAATGGATCAGTGTCTAAAACAAGTGATCTCACGCCCATGTACTAGATAATGGGTGAGATGGTCCATATTAAATTTTTTGAGTACTCTTTTTTGTATATGCTATTTGATGCACAAAGATTTCATTGTTAATGTACTCAAGCTGTAATCCCAAACAAAACTTTGTTTTCCAAGATCTTTCATCTCAAACTCTTTCTTGAGATATTCAACTGTTTGGAAAATTGTATCCAGAGGTTCCTAGGATATTCAGATCATATACTTTGATGATTATCATTATTGTTCTCGAGAAATTGATGTACTTTCAGCTCAATACCGTCTAGTACTTTCATTATCCAGTGGACCATATAAATATGCAGTCACTACATCAACTTGCTGCAAGTCTAATTTTTTCTCTTATATAGCCAGACTTATGAGAAATCAAAAAGTAGTTGCATCCACCACATGAGAGTATGTCTCCT
>NW_013617732.1:3016-4451 GCF_000695525.1 Brassica oleracea var. oleracea | reverse complement strand
TGGTTTTAACATCATATGGCGTCTTAATCATATGGCCAAATACACATGTCTTCCTTAAACTATTTAACCTCACGTTTCCATTCAATCCAATTCTTTCTACGAGTGCGCACTCTTATATTGACGTGGGTTCATGATCCTCGCTTATATTCATAAAGGAACCTATTGGTCTACCACGTTTCATACGTTGTCTAGACTTTGTAGCAACTTGACTGTGTCTCTTCTTGGACATCAAATTCGTTGGTGCTTTACAAACTGGTTTATATATGACTTAGTCATTTTTTTTTGGGTCAGCAAATGTGTATGGCATTTGATTAGCTAGCTTTGTAAATGTATAATATTTGGACGTCTATTTCACATTCTTTAGTCTGAGGATCTTGCCAAGACATTGATGGTTGATTCCATTCTATTTCTTTTACCATTCTTTTACCAGCTTTATTATTTTTTTCTCCTCCTGGTCTTAAAATAATCTGTGTATCTGGCCTCAAATATAATCACTCATAGTTGGCTCTAAGTACTTTATTATTGTGGGAGAATCATATCCAACATATATTCCCATCCTCCTTTTGAGGTCCCATCTTAGTTCTATGTGGTGGAGCAATTAGTACATAGACAACACATCCAAATGTCTTATGATGGGGTATGTCTGGCTCTTGACCCGTTAATAATTGTGATAGGGGATATCTATGCTCACTAAATGGCCTGATGCGTATTAACTTAGGTGCATGTAAATTTAGTGTGGCCCAAACTGTGAATGAGAGTTTTGACCTCAGAAGTTATGGCCTATCAATCAGCTATTGGCGTTTTAAAAGATTTCGTCCAAGTCGTTCTTGGTATGGACATGTGATATCTTGCATATTTTCATTGTCTTATCCATTCACCCATGTGCATTTTGATCATATAGACTAGGATTTAGCCATGTTTAGGTTGCATTTTGCATACATGAGTCCTTATCAGGTATTGGAGTACCACATGGAGTTCTTGGAGACATTTGGGTGCATTTGGAGCTCAAAAGAGGTGAAAAATGTGATCATTGGACGAGCAGTGCATGGAGCGACCTCACCGGAGCGACACCGTGAAGTCGCTGTGACACCCTTTCAGAGCGACTTGACCGGAGCGACGCAGCGAGGTCGCTCGCGTCTCCATCACCCGGAGCGACTTGACCGGAGCGACGCAGAGAGGTCGCTCGCGTCTCCATCACTCGGAGCGACGTGACCGCAGCGACGCAGCGAGGTCACTCGCGAAGAGCGACCCAGAGCGACGTCTAGCAGCGACACAGAGCGACGTGACCGCAGCGACGCAGCGAGGTCGCTCCCGAAGCCTGGAGTGACCTCTCGGAGCGACTACTGAAGGTCGCTGCGCGACGTCTGATTACTCAAATTCATTTCTACTCAAGGGCCTTTTGGTCATTTCATTATGCACGTTTTTACTTCTGAAA
>NW_013617732.1:1569-2060 GCF_000695525.1 Brassica oleracea var. oleracea | reverse complement strand
TCATTAGTTTAGAAAACTCTTTAAGTCATCGGTTGCACTTAGTTTAAGTAAGTACTTGCATTCTCAGTGCTTGAAATCCCTTGGAATTGGTTCGACAATCATTTATACTACAACATTTGTTTTAGGAGCCTTGAAAACTTCTATCATCAAATTGGCGCCGTTGCCAAATTCTGAGTAGATTTGAACATTGAGATTTAGTCATTTGCTTGAGACTAAGTCATTTTAATTTTCTTTAGTTACTGATTCTCCTTCTTCACCTCTCTTTAATTTACAGGTGTATGAACCTGAGGAGCAGGAGTCCATCAAACCTAGTTCCAAGAGCCGCAGACATCAGAGCTTTAGAGAGAGAGTGTGCTAGAAAGAGAAGAGAAGAAGAGCAACAGTCTCACTTGCAGAGATTGGATACTGATATGGGAGACATACATCAAAATGATGCCAATAATGTTCCTCAAAACCAACAGCAAGCAGCTCGACCCATTGGCACTTACGAC
>NW_013617732.1:0-1145 GCF_000695525.1 Brassica oleracea var. oleracea | reverse complement strand
GCAAGAAGAGTTGTGCTTCATCAACAACAATGGTAGCTGGTACAAGAAAGAGCCAAACTTTCAGTACAACAACTACCAACAGAGATCTTACCCCAACAACGAACAGAGTGGTTATCAGCCTCGGAACAACCAGCAAGGCAGCTATCAGCCTCAACAAAACCCTCCTCCCGGTTTCAACAACTAAGGACAACAACCTGCCCAACAACAACCTACTACTTCTACATCTACTCCTCCAGTCAGCAGCACTGATAGTGGAAGCGAAAGGTAAAGGAAAGGTTGGGGAAGAGAAGAAAACAGTGAAAGATGGTGAAGTTGTTGCTCCAGCAAGTGAAAATTCTTTTGTTCCTCCTCCTTATGAACCCAAACTACCATTCCCTGGTAGATTCAAGAGGCAGCTACTAGAGAAGTACAAAGCTATATTTGAGAAGGAAAT
Source organism: Brassica oleracea var. oleracea (assembly GCF_000695525.1). NCBI lineage: Eukaryota > Viridiplantae > Streptophyta > Magnoliopsida > Brassicales > Brassicaceae > Brassica > Brassica oleracea. Next base: position 712 of record NW_013617732.1, on the reverse strand, counting down.
GAGTGAAGTTCAAGTCACAATGCCCATCATTGATGCTTTCATGCTAATTCCTCAATATTGTAAGTTCCTGAAAGATGTTGTAGCTGCAAAGAAGAAGGAGATGGAGGGCATGGTGATTCTCACTCATGAGTGCAGTGCCATCATCCAAAGGCTTGTTGTTCCAAAGAAGCTAGAAGATCCAGGATGCTTCACATTACCTTGTGCTCTTGGACCTATGGTATTTGATAGATGTCTCTGCGATTTGGGAGCTAGTGTCAGCTTGATGCCTTTATCTGTTGCTAAAAAGCTTGGTTTCACTCAGTACAAGAAGTGTAGACTGTTTCTGGTTTGGCTGATCGTTCAGTGAAGTACCCGGTGGGTATCTTGGAGGACCTCCCCGTTATGGTTGGAAAATATGAGATCCCTACAGACTTTGTGGTGCTTGAGATGGGTGAGGAAGCTGCAGATCCTTTAATCTTTGGAAGACCTTTCTTAGCTACAGCAGGAGCAATTGTTAATGTGAAAGAGGGCAAGATTGATCTCCACTTGGGAAAAGGGCATGTTCTTCACTTTGACATCAAGGAGGTAATTAAGAAACCAACAGTTCAAGGGCAAGTTTTCTACATTAAAGAGATGGATGCCCTTGCTAATGAGCTCCTTGAAGAGTTGTCAATAGAAGACCCTCAACAGCATGCTTTGACGATAGAGAGGCCAGCTGAAGTAATTCAGAACC
>NW_013617731.1:9204-23230 GCF_000695525.1 Brassica oleracea var. oleracea | reverse complement strand
GTTTGGAAATCCAAATTTGTTCTGTTTCTAAAAACGTTTATATATGTTTGTACACACATGTAAACTAAACTTCTAAGCTCTTCATATTATGTGCAATGTTATGACTCATGAGGATGATAAAGCTGAGGCTCCGGAGGATGAGATGGTTGTGAAAGAGCCTGAGGTAGAAAAGAAACAGAACTAGAACCGGCGTTTGAAAAACAGAAGGAGAGGAAGCAGAAAGCTTTGAAGTAGAAAGAGATGGATAATGTTGCATACAATGACTTCGAAACTTCTATCAAGCATTACTCCAAAAAGGCATTAGGGAGAAATAGAAACATGAAGAGGTGAATCGTTTAAAGAGGGAGACTGCTCAAAAAGAGGAATCACATAGAAGAATAAGAAGAAGAGAGTAAGAGACCCATGAGAGAACAGAGCGTCAAGCTGCAGAGAGAGAGAAGCTTCTAGACTGAGAATAAGGCAAGAAAAGGCACTTCATCTTGACGGACCTGAGAAAGGACCTGATGCTACACATGTAAGTTCTCTTTTCTTTGACACCCATTACTTATACTTCGCTCATGAAAGGCCAAACTATTATTTTCTATGCAAAGCACATCAATCTAATTTTCATGATGTTGGGATTCAGAACTTTGTGATAGTATAAATTTTTAATTTTTATCAAGTCTTATAAATTCAGGAGTCAACAGAATTCTTTATCGATGCTTGAAGAAGTAACCTTCATCTCTCTCTCTCTAAATATATGTATGTATATATTTCTCAGTACAATGTCTTACAAATACGCTTATCTGTTTTGTTGAAACATTTGATTTGTTTTGGACTTTCCGGGGAATGGTAACATCAAATATGTGTTATTTACAATCTACATAAATACATTGTCAAAACTGCAAACTTCCTTTGATTGTGTCTCTTGCTGTTTGTTCTAGGAGGCACATATTATGAAGAAAAAGGGGATCTTATGAGTGTGCTCATGCTTGATGAAAAGATTTCTCCTCAAGTTATGAACAACTCATGTGTATCTTGCAAGTGTTCTCACAGAATCAATATATCTGGAAGCGAAAACTCAGCCGCAAGTGATCATGATCCGCTGCAACAAGCACATCCATTGGAGACAACCACTGCACATGTTCTGCCTCCTTGCGGTGGGAGCACTGTTGAGGAGCTACTGGTTTTAGCATTTGAGTGTTTGCTCAAAAAGGCTCGCAATACTTAACCGACCAAGTTAGAAAGATTAGAATCCTACTCTTTACTTGCAATCCTTGATTTCATATATTATGTGTGCAGATTATTCATACAATAAAATTTTGCTTCACTTTATTCCACCACCGTTTTTATTAGCATAGTCGCTAAATTTGGTTATTTTACTAACAAAAAAAACTAAGTTTGTTACCCAATTAAAACTGCTGCAACCTCCTACAGTCAGCTCAATCTGCTACCAACAAGGATATATTCTTTCTTTTAAAAGATGCAAAAAATTAACTACGAGATTGAATGACATGAAATATATTTTTTACAATTCATAAATAGAATAAATGAGTTAATAATATATATATAAAACTGCAGTCTCTTTCGAAGCCAATAGGTGTTTCCACCTACATAAACATTATACACAGCTTCATTACCAAATGAACGCCTTTTAATGTCATTCATTGAAAAAGAACTGACATTATCTTGAAACCTAATAGGCACTCAATCTGGTTATCTGAACAAATACCACAGCTCTGAGCCTACTTAGAATTATATGTACAAGTTCCCAGCAACCATATCCAACATTGGCAGCACACATAGTCTCTCCTTTCTCAAGAGATGATTAAGCAAATACCTGCCGGAAAAGGCTAACTTCTCGCCCTCCCATATTCTCAATACTGATACACAAATGAGAAAGACAGTCTCTAAAAAACTCCACGTCTCGGTCATGCTTGCGCAAACTATGACAAGGTAAGCTGCACAATACATGTATTCTACAATTGTATGAAAATACCATTAACCGCTGATATGTCTACTTCCAATTCCTACGCTTACAAAAACTGAGGAAAGGCAGCCATAGTTACGTCACAACTATCTAGGCCCACCCCACCACAGTACTGATCAGAAAACTGTACAATAAAGGGTACGTGTATTACAAGTGCAATGTTCAGTGTGGTAGAACCAATATTTTTATTCAGTTGTTAGAACAAATAATGTTTCCATAACACAAACTTTGGGTGATATTCACGGAAAGTTCAGAAACAATTATCGCCTGCAAAAGTACATTCAAAACTCCATTAAGGCGATGAGTACTTCTTAGACAAATGATTGTATATCTATTGTGAAAATAGTGTACAACCGACCCTTTCTGACATTCATATTTTCATTGCTAAACTGCATGCATACAGAGTGTTTTCTAACCATCACCTATGGTTCCACTTAAAAACACACCATAGTAGATAACCATTATTTTATAATAAATAATGCGGCCAACTACTTTCTAAAATTATGACATTTTATAATCGACAGTATATACATATCTAAGATTGAAAAAGTCAGCTAGTTGATAAGAATTTTACCAACAAAAACGAAACTAGTTTATTCGAAAAATATATATATATATATAAAACAAAATAAGTAACCTTTTAAAATCCAAACAATTGATATTCATGAATTAGTCAAACTAGACGACCATATAACCCCAACATGACGAGATATATATATATATATATATATATTCATTTACATGTAATTTTATACAAACAATTTTTTACAAATAATATTAATCAAATCTTTGATAGTCATTCAAAATAATAATGACAACATTTCTGCCCGATGAGAAATGTTGCGCGATGAGAAATGCGGCATCCGAAATGAAATCCTCAATAGCCCAACATATTCATACAAATGTTATCATAAGACCTAAACATACAACCAGAAGACCAAGTACACTTCATCTAACTTATATTAATGCTAACATACAACCAGAAGACCGACCAAATATTCTTAAAAACCCGTAAACATTATAAAATACACGCAATATAAAATGTACAAAAATATAGTTATATATATCACGGAAAGCATATCCCGCGCGTAGCGCGGATTGACCCTAGTATATATTAAAATAATGTTTATTTAATTTTAGATAAGATTTTATTCGACCCGAATTTCCTCAAACATAATATATATTCAAATATTTTTATAGATTGCATTGGATTAAGATTCACATTTTTATTAAGGTTTGCTTTCGGATTTTGGGTCAAAAAGTTGGCGGATTCTCCTTGAAATATGTATCACAGAACAAGTACGCAATGAGCAAACAACAATTCGAGTTGGATGAGCTGAAACTCAAAGTCAAAAACTACTTCGCGGAAACTATCTCGAAGCAGATTCTAAATTAATAACAGTTCCAAAGAATTATCGAACTCTATGAAGGCAAAGTTAAGAGGGAATAACCACAATTTCGGAGGTGCGTAGAGAATTTTGAGGTACTCAAATTAAGAATGGAGAAAAGCATAACTTAGTATTTCTCAATAGCCACGACAGTGGCCATTGGCCCGACGACCGATTCAAATGTGATGGAAAAAGAATTGAGAACCCCGTTAGATCGCTGTATATACATAGTAGATGCAACTGAAGAGGCCAAGAACATACTGAATATCTTATATCTCAATAGATGAACTTAATCTCACTATTGATACGCGAACATTAACTCAAGAACAAAGAAAGTGAAGAACTTGTCTTATAAGACAGGAAGGAGGCCAACGAAGAGGGAAAGTAGAATCGTAGTAGAGGAGAATTCTGGGGAGTCTACTGAGCAAACGAAGAGCATCATTCTAATACACTTACAATTAAAAATACTAGGGATCGTTACCCGCGCCTTGTTTTAGAATTTTAATCTATTTTGTCTCTTGCTTACTAATCTAGCATTCAGTTTTTCAATGCATTTTATCTTCACCATCTCCTCTTGTCTTGTTTACATTTGTTTTCACGTTCTGTTGTTTGATTGTCTTAGTTTTGGCTTGTGTAATAACTTAACCCTGCTCATTCTTCTTTCATTCTTTATTGATTGATATTTTTATCTCGCTTACCTCTGTGTTGCCACTAATTTGCTCGAATCATTTTTCATCATCTGCTTCGTATTCTTTTCATATTCTTTAACTATTGTCTACAATCTCTTTAAATCCTAAAAATCTTACATGTTATACATACAATACTATAACATATGTTACCAAACCCTAAACCAATTACCCATGAGCCAATATACATTCACTCATCTATGTTGAAAATAATTCAATTTCAGATGAACTAAATTTACATCATTGAGAAATGTTTATTATTACATGATTTCAAATTTTTACCCATCAAAATATTTTTTATAAAATTATAAAATTATTTTTAAGATCTACTGAACGAGAAGACTTACAAAGAAGTCATCATAGAAAAGACTTACAAAGAACTCATCATAGAGAAGACTTACAAAGAAGTCTTCTCCAACGGGGGGTTATAATGGTAAAATTGAAAATAGGTTTTTTGTTTGTTCATAAGGGAGTTGTTGTAATTTCACTAGGATTTTGGGTTACTTTTGCATTTGATTGAATTTAGGGTACACTTTTGTATTCAAAATCAAGTTTTAGTCACTTTTGGCAAATCCCGCTTTAGTATATCCTAAACTTTCTGGAAAAAATAGTGTTTCACAATAATATAAATGTGTGATCTCTTAAAAGTCAATGTAATTTTAATATGAAAAGACACATTTTGTAAAAAAAAATATATTTATGATCTTTTAAAAATTAATGCAATGTTTGAGATGAAAGTTGTATTTTCACATTTATTGAGATTCCTATTATTAATAAAAGATACATCTTTATTATCTTTTTAAAACTAATGCAATGTTTAGGATAAAAAATTGCATCTTTTCAACTTTTTGAGATTTTTACTATTAATACAAAACACGTCTTTATAATCTTTTAATACCAAATGCGATGTTTAGGATGAAAAGTTGTATCTTTCGCATTTCTATTAACAATAGGAATCCAAAAAATTGTGAAATGATGTGCCTTTTCATTTTAAAAGATGCATTGATTTAAAAAAAGTTATCAAATTGTGTAATGATGTGTTTTTTTTATTTTAAAACATAGATTTTTAATATTTCTCAAAATGTTTTAGAATGAATCTTTTTTATTCTTACAATTGCATAGTTATAATGAGTTATCTTTTGTTCATTTTGCTATTTATTTAATTTAAATTTATATAAAATATTAAAATTATCTAAATATTCGGAAAATCAATTACTGGGTAATTTAATTACTTTTATAAAATTATATATTTACAAATTAAATATATGGTTTTTAAATTGTACTTTATGGTTTAGTTAACCAGTAGTTATAAGAAAAAATCTATAAACGAACATAAGCGACTCTTCGTTGAATATATATGTTTTCTCATTGAATATATGTGTTTATACCTTGAATATATATATATACCTCTTCGCATAGTATCTTTTGGATGTCTATATATATAGTGGTTCTTTCAAAAATGACTCAAAATTTCAAGTCAAACACAAAAATAACCTATGTTTTTTTTTTGAAACTTTGTTTTGTCCTATTCACCCTAGAAGTTCTGGTTATTCACGAAAATGCCTTTACTTTTTTTTTTTTTTTTTTTTTTTTTTTTTACTCCTTCACTTTGTCGGTAGCGTTTCTAATATCTTTGGAAAAATCATGATAAACTCAAACGTTGACCCAATTCCAAACTTTTGTTTGTTTGTTTTTGCCTTCAACTAAATGATAATTATTAAAATTCAAAATTATATTTAAAAAAGTGGATTACAAAACTTAATAAATCTTATATTACTACTTCATTTATGAAACATTTAAACTCATGTAAAATAATATCTGAAATGAACTAAACTTCCAATAATTAAAAACAAACAAAATTAATAAAAAACACAAAATATCTGAATCTATAAAGAAATATCTAGTATTATAAAGAAGAACTCTACCCTATTCTCCTCTTGCCACGTCATCAAATCAGTATTTTTGGGCGTTAATTATTATTATTTAATTGTTGTAATTAGAGAGAGACCGAATATTTCTGTGTTATTATTAAACAACAAAGGGGGTTAATTTATATAAGGATCACAAGATAAAGATAAAAGGAAAAAAGTACATATCCTAATCCATTTAGATTTAGGAAAACTAGTAAAACATAAACATATAAGGAAAAGGAAGTAGGGTTTCCTTTTCTCGTAATCTTGTGACCGTCTCTCTCTCCTGAAGTTGGCACTCTCTCTCTCCTCTCTCTAGGATTTCGGCCATCTCTCTATCTTCTATGTATTGGGCCGGTCTTGGGTCGGGCCTGGTTATGGACATTCACCATTGGATTTATAACACTCTCCCTTGAATGCCATAACCATACAGAATTTGTAGTACGCTTCATGTTGCCTCATTAAAACCTTATCAGGAAAACCCAGTGGGACAAAACCATGATGAAGGAAAAATAGTACAACACACACTACTCCCCCTGATGTGAACCTCACTGTAGGTTTCTACATTCTACGCATCTGATGCGTGATCTTTCATGTATATGTAGGAAGGGAGTAATCGGCCAGTTTCTTACTAAGCCGTAACTAGACCACTTCGACCTCTCAGGTCGTCTCTCATGTCTTTTGACATTAAGTGTCTCGGTAAAGCATGTGTGCTAAACAATATGAACCATATTGTCCTCGGAAGATCACTATTAGGTCTTTGCAAATTGTCTTTGCATGTGTCCATGGTCTAGGCGTGATTGTCTACTATCAACTGCTCTTTATTTTGGCCATTATAATTACCATTGACCATGTATCAATCTGGTCGATCTATGTTCGGGTCATAGACCTCGTCCATACGTGTCCACTACTTGTCTCATGAGTGTTCAAGATCAATGATCATTGCTGTGAGTTTATAATCTCTTATTATGGCTCTGCGGCCGAACACTCTCATGGATGTGGACATCGATTTCTTTGCCTTTGGTAATGTCGTATTCATTATTCTTTGCACTTCTATCTTAATGATGGCGTCTCATGACCTTAGTTTCCGTGGATCATATCACACGCTAAGTATATATTATTAGGTCATGAATCTCGGCTTTCACGAGCTTATGGACTACAATACTTCATATCCGACAGGGAAGGATAGATTAAACATCTCCTCTTTGTCCTCACGACAAAACTTTGTGGGAGTTGGTCATACAGCAGCAGAAAATTATTCTGCTATGCCGGATCCTTAAGGGATCTGATTGTCGGATTGCTGCCTGATGGTTGATCTTTTCTACTAGCCTGTGATCAAAGTATAAGAGCCGGACGGCTTTAGTAGAAGGGGCCGGACGCCTTTATCTGAAAATCGGATGCCTTTTAACTTAAGGGCTGGACGTCTTTAGTCGAAGGACCGGATGCCTACAGATACATTCTATATCAGTCTACTAACCTCTTTTAGGTTTAGTACAAACACAAGGGATTTCAAATGTTTATGGACTATTATTGGATTGTCTTTTATACAACTCCAAGATCATGCGTGATCACTTTCTTTTACATACTATATGCAGCTGCTTTTATTTCAGTCCATTAATCAGCTTAGGAACAAAGCTGTTCTTCCAATTTTATCCAGTGATCCATATGCTGTTTTACTATATCATTGTATCTATTTTCTTATGACCAGACCTTTTGTTAATTTCGAAATCTGTACCAGCAACCACCACATAGGAGTTTATCTCCTTATAATCTGTTCCTTTGATCTCTGTGAGTACCTTGTGTAACAAGCTATAATCGAATGCTGGTAGTAGGAAAAAATGAACACCTTTACATCATGTACATCTCTCACGGTTTCTTTACTTCTCACCAGATCCATCTATTTCACTGGTTGATCAGATGGCGTTTCTGTATATGTATATGGCCAATACACTCATCTCACCTTTAGATACTTTGAACCTCCACGTTTATCTTTCAATCTAATCTTTATTCTTTATGATTGTATGATCTTTATGATTGTATGAGTACTCATTCGTGGGTTCATGATCCTCGCTTATCTCTTTATGTTCAAGTGCTATTCTCTTATGTATCTTTATACAAATTCTCTTTATGTGTGTGTGTCGACACTTTCATATGTGGTTCCATTATGTTCCAGACATGATCTAGAGATTTGAGATCTTATTATCCAGGACTTTTATTACCTAGCAGCTTGGCGTCCCAAGACTACATGGTTAGGTACCTTAGATGTGTAGCGGCGCAGCCTTTTCTCAATGTCTGGTATGGTTTCTCTTATAATCTCGGATCTGTATTCTATGCACCATTTTTCTATCCGAGATTCCTTTATCTTATGGAACACTTGGTCTATCTTGTATAGACTCTATAGCAACTTGATTATGTCTCTTCTAGGACATTAGATTTCGTTTGGTGCTAAGCTAGTTAGTCATTCTTTTTCTATTCGGGTTAGTGTCTGGCATCTCGATTAGCTAGCTTTTTATAATCTTTCTTTACTTTGGACGTCTACAATTCTAATCCGAGGATCTTTGCCAAGACCATGATGTTTGATACCATTCATTCTTTTATAATTCTTTCTTTGCTCTTTGTACCAGCTTATAGCTTTCTCCTTATGATGTTGGATAGATGGATTCATTGATCACGCAATCCGTGTACCTGGCCACTATTTGATCACCCATAATTTGGCTCACAGTCTCTTTGAATTCGTGGAGAAAGTCCTATTCTTATCAACATATATTCCCAATCCTCTTCTGAGGTTCCATCTTAGACGGCACACATATATCTGTGGTGGTGTATTTAAAATCTCTTAAGATGGTGTATGTCTGGTTTTATGACCCGTATTCATTCTGAGATGGGAATATCTATGCTCACTTATATGGCCTGATGCATATTATCATTCTATACATGTAAATTCATAATGTCCCCAAGCTTTATAGACTTTAGAATCTTAGTCTTATAGATGGTGGCTTACATTGCCGAATCTTTATAGGTGATGGCTTCTTCGGCCGGTTATGGCCTTTGTGGCCGAGCCATTTATAACATGGCCAAGTAATGGCCTTTATGGTTTGGCCGTCCTAAACATGGTTTTAGACCATAGTAGTACACGAACTTGTAGTATTGATCATGGGTTTATCCTCTCTCCCCCTCATGAACATACTATAATTTCGTGATGCTCGGGACAATTAAGCCTAATGAGTTTTCCTTTGTGTACATGTTTCACAACGTGAGATCTTTTATGGGATAACTCTTTGTGCCTTTTCAATATTAATCTTTGCATCAAGTTTTAGACTTAGGATGGCTAATCCTATCATGCCATATAGTGTATAATTTTCGTGGGATATATCAGTATAGTCACCACTTCTCTTGCCTCTTATCATACTGATCTTATAGCATAGTTTAAATCAGTAGAGATCATAGGTATAGTCTTGACCACTTTCTTATAAGGTCTTAGGCATTTTTTTTTCTTTAAATCCGAAGGAACTTGTTTCCTTCTTTGCCCATTGTTTCTATTTGGAAACCATTTATAACTCAATGGGTCACATATCATTGGGTGTGTATAATGCCTTGTAGGCAATGCCTTAGTTTCTTTACTAGTAGTTTCTTTACTAGGCTTACTATACCCCTTTCACGATTTCTTACTTGATATTATGCCCTTTAGGCAACTCTTTATCAATAAAACATTCATATGTTCAAGTAAGATCAGGCAAGATATAATCAAAACAAACTCTTTTATATATATATAAAAATCGTGAACCATCAAGTAGGTTTAAAAGCAAATCACAAAAACATAGACTTAAAATTATCATGTCGAGATCTTTCTTTAGTCAATAGATAGTCCGGCCACAACATCTGTTATTGTGGACACGGCTGCCTTGGATTCATCTTGATCCAATGCCTCAGGATATCTCATCTCACTGCTTTTGTTGCTCAATGTATCTTTTCTAAAGTTTTTCAAATCAGTTAATTGTATCTTTAACTTTCTGCTTTCTTTGCTCAGTTGCCAATAGGTATGACAATAGGTCATTATAGGTTGTGAAACTTTTAGCCTTATGTAATAGCAACTGATCTTTTGGATGGAATGTGGAATATGTTTTATACAGTAAATCATTATCTGTAACCACTTCGTCACATAGTTCAAGACTATGGGCGATTTTCATTAGAACATAATTATATTCGTCCACGGATTTAAAATCCTGGAATCTGAGTATCTTCCAATCATTCATGGCTTTTCGCCATAATTCCATTGAGTATATGGATTTTAGCTTTATCCAAAGATCATAAGGATCTTCAATATTCTTATACTGATTTCTCAGTTCCTCAGTGAGATGATAGCGCATAATTGTTATGGCTCTATGCTTTTCACTTTCAATTTCATCATTGCCTTCAATGATACATTTCCCGAGTCCTCTAGACTTCAGGGCAATTGAAGTGTTCGTTTCCCATTCTGGATAATATCTTCCAGAGATATCTAGAGCAGCATAATCCGAAGACTCAAATCTCGACATCTGAAATCATCAATCAATTCATGATTTAGAATTCTTGCAAGCAATTTAAATAATCAGTGCACATGATTTCATAAGTCTCTCTATAATACGTGGACCATACGGTCATGTATTGTAATGCTTAGATCTCACGGCCATTATGTGATACAACGATCTTAAGGATCTGATCATGATGCAATCCTGTTTAAATAACCATCCGGATACTAGGCCACACAGCCACTTAAATATGCACTAAACCACATGGCTTTTAATCAATCAAGGGCACAAGGCCGCAAGTGTGAGCAATGCATTAGGCCACACGGCCGTTCGGTATGTTTCGTAACAAAAACACAATGTCACACAATCCATATCAATTTAGTTTACCAATTTCAAGGTTGGTAATGTTTCAGCTAGATTTTTATAATCAAGTAATCTAGCAATCTAACTCACATTCAATATGTAAATATTCCTAATCAATCTTTCAAGCAATGTGAGATTTAAGGTTTTCAAGACCTTAAGAAATATCAATCAAGATTAAGGGTTTCAAGGCCTTAAGGATTTCGAATTTTGAGATTAGATCTATCAATCAATCTATCAATCATAACATCTCAGATCATCAATCAATTATTCATTCAATTTCAAAATCAATTTTCAATTTAGGGTTTTGATTTTATTAATCAAACAATTTTTGATTTCAAGGTGATCAATTTTAATCTTAATCAATCAATAAGTTTTAAATAGTTTTCGAATTAGGGTTTTAGGGATTTCAAAAACTTTGATCTTTGATCAAAGGGATTTGATTTGAGATTCAAAAACCTTTAAGGTTCTGATTTTAATTGATCAATGGATCAATCTCGTTTTTAGAGTTTATATCTAACTTATAGAGCTTCGATTTACTCATAGGGGATTGATCTATTAACCTATGGCTTTGTTTTAGAGATTATATTTTAGGTTTCAATCTTTACAAAACAACCAGATTCGATTCTTGTTTTCAGATTTCGAATTACCTTTATTTTGTAGGGTTGAACCGGACCACCAAATTCGGATGAACCTCTATCTTGCACGCGGACGGACGCTGGCTCCTATCGGGTCGCGAGTTGGAGAACGAACGCGAGCTGTCTCGGACGGTTTGGCGTCTGGTCGCGGATGTGCGCTGAGGTAGTCGGATTAGGGTTCCAAAAGTAAAACGGCAACGCGTATTGTGGCTGAGCGTGAGGGCGCGTCTGAGATTGGATCGACGAACCGTTTGGGATGATGGATTCTTCTCGTCAAGGGATTCAAGATGATATGTGGATCGTCGTCTGGCTCCTCAGGGTTTGAGAGATCGATCGATTTTAAGCTGCGCCGGATTTAGGGTTTATGTGTGACGGATTTTAGGTTAGGGTTGGCGATTTTCTTTCTCAGGGTTTTGGGAGTCTATCGTGCTGATAACGTGTTGTAATTAGAGAGTTTAGAGATTGAATATTTCTGTGTTATAATTAATGAACAATGGGGGTTCCTTTATATAAGGATTACAAGATAAATATAAAAGGAAAGAGTACATATCTTAATCCATCTAGATTTAGGAAAACTACTAAAACATAAACATATAAGGAAAATGAAGTAGGGTTTCCTTTTCTCCTAATCTTGTGGCTGCCTCTCTCTCTCCTGAAATCGGCACTCTCTCTCTCCTCTTTCTAAGGTTTCGGCCATCTCTCTATCTTCTATGTATTGGGCCGGTCTTGGACCGGGCCTGGTTATTGACATTCACCATTGGATTTATAACATTAACTTCCTTTTCTCTTTCTTTTTTACTCCTTCACTTTGTCGGTAGCGTTTCTAATATCTTTGGAAAATTGGAAAATTTTAAATCATGATAAACTCAAACGTTGACCCAACTCTTTGTTTGTTTTTGCCTTCAACTAAATGACAATTATTAAAACTCAAAATTATATTTAAAAAGTGGATTACAAAACTTAAGAAATCTTATACTACTACTTCATTTATGAAGCATTTAAACTCATGAAAAATAATATCTGAAATGAACTAAACTTCCAATAATTAAAAACAAACAAAATTAATAGAAAACACAAAATATTTGAATCTATAAAGAAATATATATATATATATATTAAAGTAATGTTTATTTAATTTTAGATATGTTCAGATTAATTTTAGATAAGATTATTCGACCCGCTACGAATTTCCTCAAACATAATATATATTCAAATATTTTTATAGATTGCATTGGATTAAGATTCACATTTTTAATAAGGTTTCCTTTCGGATTTTGTGTCAAAAAGTTGGAAGATTCTCCTTGAAATATGTATCACAGAACAAGTACGTAATGAGCAAACAACAATTCGAGTTGGATGAGCTGAAACTCAAAGTCAAAAACTACTTCGCGGAAACTATTTCGAAGCAGATTCTAAAGTAATAACAGTTCCAAAGAATTATCGAACTCTATGAAGGCAAAGTTAAGAGGAAATAACCACAATTTCAGAGGTGCGTAAAGAATTTTGAGGTACTCAAATTAAGAATGGAGAAAGCATAACTTAGTATTTCTAAAGAGCCACGACAGTGGCCATTGGCCTACGCCATTGGTGAAGACATGTCCGACGACGACTCAAATGTGATGGAAAAAGAATTGAGAACCCCGTTAGATCGCTGTACATACATAGTAGATGCAACTGAAGAGTCCAAGAACATACTGAATAACTTATATCTCAATAGATGAACTCAATCTCACTATTGATACGCGAACATTAACTCAAGAACAAAGAAAGTGAAGAACTTGTCTTATAAGACAGGAAGGAGGCCAACGAAGAGGGAAAGTAGAATCGTAGTAGAGGAGAATTCTGGGGAGTCTACTGAGGCAAACGAAGAGCATCTTTCTAATACACTTACATTTAAAAATACTAGGGATCGTAACCCGCACCAAGGCGCGGAGTTTTTGCATTTTAATCTATTTTTGTCTCTTGCTTACTAATTTAGCATTCAGTTTTTCAATGCATTTTATCTTCACCATCTCCTTTTGTCTTGTTTACATTTGTTTTCACGTTCTGTCGTTTGATTTGTCTTAGTTTTGCTCATTCTTCTTTCATTCTTTATTGATTGATATTTTTATCTCGCTTAGCTCTGTGTTGCCACTAATTGTCTCGAATCATTTTTCATCATCTGCTTCGTATTCTTTTCATATTCTTTAACTATTGTCTACAATCTCTTTAAATCCTAAAAATCTTACATGTTCTTTTGTTTATTAAATCACATATTAAATATTGTTGAAACTGTTTATTTATTCTAATAAATCCTTACGATTATAACTAAGATGATATGGATAAAATACTGATTATAATTTAGTTGAAATTAAAGTCTAAAGTAGAAGTTATTAAACTTCCAATCCTTCTTTTTGTCATCCAAGATAGCTTTAGTCAAATCAATTACATTGATTTAGAAAAGCCATAAGTTATTTCAATCCCAAACAACCAAAAAACAGGCGCATTTGTTATTTTTGACGCGGCGGATTTCCTTTACTATAAACATAATTGCTTGTCACAACTGTTAATAAACCCAAATGTGTTTA
>NW_013617731.1:8922-9152 GCF_000695525.1 Brassica oleracea var. oleracea | reverse complement strand
GACATATCTCTTGGTTCCATATAGAATATGCAAAAGGATTGTTTTCTGCAGACTCCAGGATCATTGAGTATTATAAATATCAAACTCTGTCTATGGTCTATTTATATGTTGAGGAAATGCCTCGAAATGTAGCTCCCAAATAATGATTTCCAGGTCAACACATTGCATGTTAACCTCCATAATGGGATCATCGGATCTGCAGATACCGCTACATGTCGAGTCGAATGCAA
>NW_013617731.1:6545-7895 GCF_000695525.1 Brassica oleracea var. oleracea | reverse complement strand
CCCTAAACTTCCATTGAAGAGAACGCTTACAGACCAAAGAAGTTTATTGGGCTTTTTTTTAATGAAACTCATTTTAAAACGTGAGTTATAAAATATTTATTAAATCATTAGATAAAATAAATAAGTGTGGGTCCCACAGAGAAAACCAAAGAAGCAAAGGTTTCCGACCTTCATAAATATATATTTGTTTCAGCCATCAATGTATAAAGAATCATTTAGCTCAGTGGTATAAATGTTGTTGTTTAGATCTCAATAACCCGGGTTCGAATCACAGACTTGACACTTTTTCACACTTTTTAAAAGTGGAACACACATATCACCGACGTTCTGCCCTATTATAACGTAGATTCTTATTTTAATATTCAAAGTGTACTCCTAGTAATAATAAGTTTCAAAAATAAAAGTAACTAACTTTTGAATGATTTTAAGTCTTAGCACTAAATTTGTTCCAAGTTAGAAAGAACCTCACGGCACTAAATCTGTATTGCTATGGATAACTAAATCTGTGCGGCCATGCGGATAATTAAATCTGTGTGGATATTATTCGAGTATAATAAATGATTTATCCATGGACCGTATCTATATCATTGTGTAGGATTAGTCTGGATCTTTTTTTTATATAAGCATAGAATACCCCAGGTTCATCTAAAAATAAAAGAACTATTTGCAGAAAGAGAATTCTCTCTTTCGCCAGTACTTCTTATGCAAGATCAACAAATAACAAGCGCCAAATCTTAATATTTTTTTAACTTTTTTTTTTTTGAATGAATATAAAATTTATTCAAACAAAATTTTTTGTACATGATATATCATGTGCCTCTGTTATGATTAAATAGACAATATCAAACTTCTATAATAAACTTCTACTCTTCAAACTTTTACTTCTTATTCACTTAAACGATTACGGCCACAAGTCCCTCATCTTCAATCTCTGCATCCGTAAACGTCAAAGCTCGCTGAAGCTTCCTCGCGGAAAACACCTCGACTTCAGCCATGTATATTGCTACAACCGGACGATGATCTGAGAACTTATTTTCGGTACGCCGGTATTGAACCAACCTCATTCCTTTGCCAAAAGATAGTATTCTGTCACACCAAGCCGGTGTTCTCTTTGTCGCCTTCCCATCACTCCCAGTGTACTCATCCGAATGTGCTTGGTACTTATAGGTTGGTGCAAATTGTAGAGTTCCTTCTGACCATCCGTCGAATGCTCGACCTTTCTTGTATTCTTTTACTAGCTGCAATATAAATATTCATTCATAGGAAAGAAAACAAAATAAGCAAAGTTGAGCTTAACTTTTATAAAAAAAGATCAACGGTTAAGCTTACCTGATCATATTCAAGTAACTT
>NW_013617731.1:0-4636 GCF_000695525.1 Brassica oleracea var. oleracea | reverse complement strand
ATTTGTTTACTCACTAGCCTCACATAAGCCGGTCTTCGTTTCCTCTCCATCAGCGACGTCAGGTCCATGGACGCTAGAGCCAATACCTCGGGGGGAACAACACCAACGTTGCTTCCGGCTACATGCTTAAACGAATTGTAAGCCTTGAAAGACTTTGTTGTTTGTAAGGACGTCGTTGACTTCATGGAAGGCTGTCTATCTAGAACGCAAGAAGGTCCTAACATGCTCAAAGGAGGCTCAGGCCAGCGTCGCTATCGCTCTCGTAATCGACTTCTTCCTCTATGACATCGTGTGTTTCGTCAAAAGGTTTGAATATCCCTGGAGTTGGTGGATCACTGTAACTCTTAACCCCAGAGTTTTTCGGTCTGACTCGGTTCAATGCTTCTCTGATCACTTCTTCCCATTTTGCAACCGGTCGGTTATCTTCAGCTGCAAGTATGTTCCCAGCATTCAAAGGTACAACCTCTTGTAAACTTCAGACAAAACAAGAACATGAACATATAAACATATTGAACAGAGTTAATTTTGTCTATGTCGTTGAGGAAAAATAAATAAATTTTTATTTTTGGTTTACCCAAGAACGTAGATATCAGCAGAATGATTAATGTCGATCCAGTCATCGATGTCAAGATCAGAAGGTGGTGATACTCCTCCTACGTTCCACGTACCAACACATACTCTGCACACGACAAGTTTTCGTTATTATAATTCCGACATGGTAGGTCTCCTTATCAGTTATCACCCAACAAACTTAAGAATCTATATAGTTCGACTACGATCAAAATTAATATATAAAAAATAGAAAGAAACATCAAATGTTTAAGAAAAAAATAAACATCAAATGTTTTACCCTCAATGTTTCTGAATTTCTTCTCCTTAACTTCAACGGAGCATCTGATTTCATCATAAATAGTTTAAGATATTCATTATCCAAAAAAATTGTTTCTCCAGTTTAATTTTGTTAACTACATAGGAATCTTGGATCTTAAGTCTACAATCTCCTAAGTATCTAAAGTCATTTTTTTTTTAATTTAAAGAATAAAGTATCAAAGATGGTTTGAATCCGGACTACTAAAATACCACTAGACCACCAATATTTTAATATGGTTTTTATTTTTAATAAAATTTCTGAATTCCAGCAAAGAGAATGAACTGAAAAACTTAGAAACCACACCACAGTAAATCTCATAAACAACCTATGCAAATCGGCATTACCATTGCTAGCAAACTCTGCGGCTGCTTCAGCGACGGTTATAGGATCCTCCGAGATCTCACTAACCCACGATTGAGTCGATCCTCTCCTTTGTGTGCTCGATTCTTCATAATCTGTTAAACCGGTTTAAACGGCTTAGATAATCGGAAAAGAAGAACTGATGAATGATTCTGGAGAGAGAGAGAGAGAGAGAGATAGAAGAAACAAGAACCTTCGTCGGAGCTAGAGTCTTGGTTTTCCTCTACAACGTCCTCGTTTTCGGATTCGTCTTCAGTATCAGCACCATACTCAAGATCTCTAGCACTTATGTTCAACCACTTCCTCATAACAACCTTCGCCCATAATCTCTGTGTAAATCATCCAACACTTTTGTTTAGAACCATTCATTTTTATTTAAGACATCGTAATCTGCAAGGACAGACAACAAATATTACCTGAGATTTCTGACGACGGAAGCTCTTCCTCATCATCCCGGCAGGTTCAGCAACTGAAGACATCAAAATTGAATTTTCACAAAAGTGATATTCTTTAATAAATAAAGGAAAGTGCTGAAACTTTTGTAAATCTTTATTTCTTTTCGTGTCAGACCATAAAATCCATTAGAGAGTTCGAGACGCGTGTGTCCGTCCTCGTTTTTTATATCATTTTATGCAATTTTCTTCTACATTTATGTAAGGTTAATAAAATTGATAATGACATAATTATATTTTTTCCCTGAGTAATAGGTAATTTATTATTCCATCTGTTTCGTTATAAATGTCGTTTTAGGTTTCGGCACACAGATTAAAAAAACAATTAATTTTCTATAAAAAATACTATTACCTATACACCTAACCATATTTCAACCAATAGAAAAATAAATTTTGCATAAAATTAATAAATTTGGCATTGAAAATCGAAAACGACACTCATTTTGTAACGAAAATTTTTTTCTAAAACGACATTTAGTATGAAACGGAGAAAGTACTAAAATCACTATTAGTGTCAGGGGTCACTTATAGAAAAAGGCCCACACTATATATAAGATTAAAATTACAATATAGTAGTAACTTGAATAATTGTCTCTAGCTAAATTTATAAGGTGAACGTGAAAACATGTAGCCTACTAGTTAAGGTTTAAAGGCTTTTATATCTAGGTTTGAAGTTCGAATTTCAGACCTGGATGTAGAAGCCTTTATAGGACGGTTCAGGTGATACTAGTTAAACGTAGGTGACCCAAAGGACTAGAAATCTGTGTATTCGTAGATTTTGTATGAATGTAATTTTCATCAACCAATTAAAAATAAGTTTACAAATATAAAATGAATTAGTACATAAATATGCACACGCGGTACATATTGGTAGGGGCTTGGTCTTACAGCTCCCATTGGATCTACGTTTTAACCTGAGTGGTCCTAGTTGGACTTTAACTTTTGGACCGTAACTCAACTGTTTCTATAATTAATAATATACCGCTTATCCTCACAAATCACTATATTAACGTGGTTCACGAAAAGCAAAGATTAATTCTGGAATACCAGAAAAATGAAAAATGAAACGCAATGTACATGGCGCCGCCAAATTAGTCGATGGGGTGAACAAAAAAAAGCAATCTATAGGAGATCGGGTCTCGATTTCCGGTTAGAGCCCAGTTGGGGATAAGGTGTTCGGGTCGTGAGGTGCGGTATCACGACATACACGGACCACAGAAAGCAGCATACACAGAGTTCTAGTCCTTTGGGTCCACCTACCTTTAACTAGAGTTAGTCTACGATTCAACGAGTGTGTTGTACACTTGTACTGTTGCATCAACTTTTGCGGTAAATAAATAGTATATGAACGGTTATAAATTTATAATACTTGATATAGTTCTGTATAATTTGAGTCCATAAGTTTGTTTTTCAATTAATTTTGTAAAAATATTAGGTCGATCCATCCAAATTTCGATACATCAACATCATTTTTCTTTTTGCTTTTACATATTTTTTCAAACTTAATATATTAAATTTTAAAAATTGTTATTCACTCGTAACTTAGTGATATTTAAATCCAGAAATATTTCATTATTTTGTTTTTGACGTGTATAAATTTGTTATTCTAGTCATGTTTTATTGTATTTGGAGGTCGTAATGTTTCTAAAGATGTACCGTTTGGTAATATTTGACCAATATATATTATATAAAAATTAGGTTCAGAGTCGAATATTGAAGTATTTGTAAAATTATTTGTGCCATGAAATGAATTACAGTGTACTTTTAAAAATTATATAAGACATATCTAATTTCCATCCCACCAAAATAAATTGCAGACACAAAAATTAATATATTTTCTACAAATACTTAAATTAGTTCATAAGTGATTGATATTTTTTGTCATAAATTCTAAAAATCGTTAACTCAATGTTAAAAAATTATATTGTTAAGCCTTTTCTCAAAAAAAAAAATATTATACTGCTATAGGATAATGACTTTATATGCGGAAATAGATCAATGTCTTCAATGTAAAAAACAAACTAAGGAGGGGAAGTCACCTTTTAGCATCTAGCTAGTAGTATCCTGATTGTATCACCGTCAGCTGAGATAAAATGAAGTTAAAAGAGAAAAATCAGTAATATATTTTTATAACTGGGTGCACAAAATTTCCTGAATGTCTTCTGTACCACCATAAAAGTGGTTCGAATGATGATATGATTTGTTGAAACCAGATTACAGACGTCCAAAAATACCACATGCCCAATTGTTGGAGTCTTGGAGACATAAGGGTGCAAGCCACATGAAATTTCGTTTTGTTTTAGAAAACATCACCGATGATGAACTGAATGAAGTATGGAGCTTCATGTGATTTGCCTTTGATTGTGAATATAAGAAGAGCATCCGCAACAACAAAGCTATTAAATAGAATTTCTCATCATTAAATACCAATATAATTTGTCATAATAATTAAGTTTTAGTTAATTATAAAATAAAATCAGTACTAATATGACACCTTGCAAAATAGTTTTTTGCCAAGAGCTTTTAATCTCTTGGGAAAGACACTTCTATTTCCTCAATTTTACTATTTATCTATCTCTCTCTTTTTTCTAATTTTTTTTTATTATTATATGTGAAAAACTTGCTGAGAACCTTTCACCAATGGTACTCTAAATCAATAACTCACTGATCTTCTGTTTGCTCGGTACTTACTCTTTTTGTTTTGCAATGAATATCACTTTATCTGTTTTTACACAGATGGTAAAAATGATTAAAATGTATATATGTTCTTATTAATTATTCATATTTAACTAACAATATTTAAGATAATTAAAATTATTTATAAAATTAATACATTCTGTAATTAATATCAAGTTTAAAATAAGAATAAATTGTATTGAAATTTTAAAATTACTTTCTCTCAATGATTTTAAAACCGGACCGGAAGCTGAACCGGAAATATTTTGGATCACGG
>NW_013617730.1:21558-23269 GCF_000695525.1 Brassica oleracea var. oleracea | reverse complement strand
TTTACTTCTCCATCCTTCAGTTTTGATGACACAATAAGAAAAGTTACGGAGTATATTAAACATTTAAAAAGTTAATCAGTTTATAAAGACTTATAAATCAGTTTACTTCATTGGTTTTTGGATTTTCACTTTCTTCAACACCGACGTCCACATCTGCATTGACTTCAGTGTCATCCTATTGTTGTTGTTCCTCTTCCTCTTGTGTTTGTCCCTATTTCAATAAAAGGATTACATATTTATAATGATTTATAAATTTAAAACGATTGTACAGTTTATAAAGATTTATAAATCAGCTTACTTCATTGGTTTCTGAATTTTCACTCTCTTTATCACCGTCGTCCACATCGACTTCTGTATCATCTTCTTCTTGTTGTTCCTCTTCTTCTTGTGGCTGTTCCTATTTAAAAAAAAGATTACATATTTTTAATGATTTATAATTCTAAAACGGTTGTTCAATTTATAAACGGTTATAAATAAGCTTACTTCATTGACTTTTGATGTGTCACTTTCTTTAGCCCCGTGTTCGACTTCTGTATCGTCTTCATCTTGATGGTCTACTCCGCTGGAGGTCTTACACCATTCTTCTTTCCCTAATATTACAAGACAAAAAAAATAGCTTAGCAATTTCGAATTTAATAACAGCCTTATAAAATATCAAAAACACAATAACCTTAGCAATTTCTTATCTTTTGGCATCTATATAATCTTGTAAAACTTCTGTTTCATCAAGTTCATAATCAGCATTATGTCCATTTACCTAGAAAATTATATGTGAGCACACACACATTGTATTAAGAATATGGAGACGTTATAGATAACAAACCTTGGTTTTTGTGGCGGCTTTAGTTTCTTTTGACTTCTCAGTTTTCTGTTAGAATTTAGAAGCATATGAATCTTTCTTTTCATTTACAACATGAAACAAATATAAAAAATAGTTTACCTTCACTGTTTCTCCACGAATGTTCAAAAGACCTTCAAGGTACTTCACTTTTTCTTCAAGAGACACTACCTTCTTAGTGAGGAATTCAATCTTTTCTTGATCAGTTGCATCAATCCCAGGAGCAGAATTATTTTCGTCCACTTCAGCTTCAGCAACGGCAATGTCGACACTTCCATTGAGCCAATTTTGTCTCTTCAAACGATATCCTCTTTTGACAAGATCAACAACTCTTCCAAATTCACAGTCAACATCTTCAACCAAGTCGCTATGCAATTCGGGATCTCCAAGGATACATTTGACATCAACCTGACAAATGTTTGCATATGATCAAACAATCGATAAAATAAGAATGCAAAGATTAAAACAGTTTTATAAAACATTATAAAAGGTTACCTTCTCCATTTTGTCGAATCTGTTAACCTCTTCAATAGTAAGCGATTTGGTTTCTATCCAATGCAAGCACAAGGGAAACTGAATTTCATCATTCCTAATACCAAAGAACGTGCCTAGTTGATTCACAGAAGATAACGCCCATAGCTGAAGTGGATATATAAAGCCAAAAATCGCATATTGATCTTTCTCCGTCAACTTTGTATAGGTCAAGCTCTCCACTTCTTTTCGTAAATAATCAAATGCCAAATTCCCCCAGGGATACTTGCAAAACTCTTTGAAATTTCTAGCTCTAAGCAGACGCTCTTCTGGTATACTTGTCACTGGATTGCTTGCCATTAATATCCCTTCCACAAGGATTGTAGCTCCCAACCTTAATCT
>NW_013617730.1:7222-20524 GCF_000695525.1 Brassica oleracea var. oleracea | reverse complement strand
ACCGTATCATCTTCATTGGATTCTAAAACAAGTGTGTTACTAGGGCTCTCTTGAGCGGGTCTGATTGGTGTGACAGCATTATTTTCAAATTCACTCTGAAAAAATGATGTAGGAAGATTTTAAATTACACCAAAAATGAATACAACTTATGTGTGAGAAAATACCTCATGTGCTTTGATCCAACTACCACCACCTAGCCACTCCATTGACAACATAATCTCAGTATAATTAAAACTCGCATCCTCTTTTGTGGCAGCGAAATACACACTGTAATTGTTTTCAAGGAGAATTTCCGTCACTCGACCTTTGCGCCACCCATGTGTAACAACCACTTCAACATAGTCGTTTAGACTGTACTCTGCACAAATATCTCGAGGAGGAGATGGCCTAATTTTGCAAATATCAACTATTGAATGTTTTCCTTCCGCTTCATCACTCGAATTTTGTGAGATTGTACATCTTTTGATCAAAAAATTTCTTCTATCACCCCCTTGAATCTCTGTAATTACTAATGCTCGGACCCAAATTTTTTCCTTTTCACTTTCACTAATTTCACGGGTCATTTCCACCAACTTTCCTGTTCTAAACATATTCAATTTCAAAACAATCATATATAAGCTAAAGCCCTCAACAATTCAAAATTTTAGAACTTAAAACATACAAAGAAAACAATACCTTGTTTTTGCTTTTGACCCATTTAGAGCCGATCCAATCAGCATGAGGTCTCAGTTGGCTTCTGATGAATCTCATTGTGTCTGGTGGATCATCAAAGTAAACAAAAAAACTACCATCTGGCCTTTCAACTACGATATGATCAGTCCACCAACCATTATTAAAATAAGAATCCACCACCGACCCTTCCTTGAATACGACACCCTCATTCAGATATTTCCGGGACCGGCCGAATAAAACATCTTTCAATAGTTTTCTTGCAAGGATTTACACCGTCTTCGTTAAACAAAGTTTTGTAACAAACCCGAAGCTTTTTTCCTTTCACTCTCGTCGGATTTTGCTCGAGGATAGCTCTAAACCAAGAACCTTTGAACCCATCTTCTTGAAGAGATACTTCTACTTCACAATCTTTGGAAATAGACAAAAGTTTTCCTTTTTTCTTCAAATTCTTCTTCATTGGTTACTCCTGAAAATGAATCGGAAATGTAGAGCACAAACAAAAAATCAAGAAAAGAAAGAAAGAAGGTGAATAAAGATCAAATGAACGACATGCATCCAACAAACTGAAACAAATTGAGATTTTAGATAAATCAATTAGGTTCCATACAAAAATTCAATTCGATTTTGGAGTGTATATACAAAAGCAAAGAGAAATTTCAATTTGATCTAAATTGAATATAAAAAGTCAAAAGAGAATACAGAGAGTGTACTTGAATTAACTTTTGCTAAAATCGATTTAAGTTGAATTGGAACTGAAACAGAAACAGATTGAGATTTTAAGTCAATCAATTAGGTTACAAATAAAAATTCAATTCAATTTAGATTGTTGATTCAAAATTGAAGATGAAACTCAATTACCTTTGCCACGATAATGATTCAAAATGGGGAAGATCGTTGTGTTGATTCTTCTTCTTGGAATTTACGGACATAGAAAAGGATGAATAAAGGATAGAAAACAAGAAAGCAAAACAAACGTGTCGTAGTGGAGAGGATGAAGACGTGGCGTGAGAAGTGTTAAATTTACTGTTTTGTCATCCCTTTGGTAAATGATAAAAAAACAGATAAATTGTTGAGGTCCTGGGTCGAACCCGGGATTCCGTCTAAACTGAAATTTAAAGTAACCTCAACTCACCACTAGACCATATCACATACTCGTTACGGTTAGCACGTTTTCTAGTATTGGTGTTTACATATCATTATTTTAGTATATAAATATTGTAAACTGATTTATAAGCATTTCTATATTAGTTATAGACCTTTATAAATTAATTTTTATAGATTTGTAAGTTTTTATAACTTTTAAATACGTCTTTATATATCCTAAACTCGATTGATTTTACAAGAGGTAAAAACCCAGTTTTATTTTTTATTTATATAAATTTATACGCCCTTATAAATTATTTTATACAGATTTATAAATCATTTTGGTTATTTATGTGACTTTATAAACCTTAATTCTTTTTTGTTTATGAACTGATGAGCTCTTGAAAAACGATTTATAAGCCTTTCTATATTAGTTATAGACTTTTATAAATTAATTTTCACATATTTATAAATCTAACAATACTAAAAGCAGGATATCAAGTCCTCTAAGCGCGTCCACGTCAGCTGAAAAAATCAGCCAATAAGAAACAGTGTCTTTGCCACATCACCTATTTCCGACGACTTGAGTTCATATCTTGGGTTTGTACATTTTGGTTTCTTATTTGCATTTTCTTTCGACCCACATCCATCCCAATATTGTGTAACCCTAACTTTTGAGCAAGTTCATCTCCCCGACTCTTCTACTTCGTCTTCATCAATTCGTTTTTTTTTCTAAGCTCCGTGAGCTCTCCATCATCAATGAGTTATGACCTCTTTAATGTCTTCTTTATCGTTTCATCTCTCTTTCTTCATGTATATAGATTGCTAACCGGTTCATCAAGATTTACTTCCAAACAATCTCCGAAAACCTCCGTCAAAATATCTTGAGCTGTGGGGATGAAATCCAACGGCAACTCACATGTCTCCACCGGTAAGTCTCCCGTAGCTTTTAATTTCAAGGTCATCCCATAAGGTTCATCAGAATCGGAACTACAATTCCGACTGATACATTTCTCAGAGGCGAGAAAGCTGCAAAAGGAGGGTCTCTTATTGGCCTAGAACTTCTCCTCATTGAGGACGAACAGGTGTGTGTGTTTTCTCATAAATTTTTTACATCTGTGTCTAAAGCAATCTCCAAAATCACTTACTAATTTATGTTCCTACAGGGCACTGTAATCGTATCATCAAGCCATTCTCAATATACATGCCGCTTCTCAAACCATGAACGATTATTTACGGTGCCAAAAGCAAAACGCTGATCACAGTTTCACCGTTTCTTTCTCATACAGCTTTGTTCTGTCTGTCTTTGATCAGATTCGCCACCCTATTGATGAAGACCGGTGAACACAAAACGTCTAGGAGGTACCATTTCTCACTATAGCATAACTACTTCACTGCTAATCGTAAAGTTAAAATGTTTACCGTATTGTTTGTTATTGGTTACCAATGTGATAGATATTCTATCATCATTTCAAAAACGAATATGCTTATATTTTTGGCGTAAAACTTGGGAAATTATTAGTTCTTTATCTATTTTAACTTTAAAGAGCTTCAAATGAAATATTTAGATTAGCCTTTTGAGCTTCACGTCTGTGCTACAGTATTGATTACTCATTGTATTATGTTAATCATTGAGTTAAATGTTTGCCATACTGTTTGTCATCGACGCATCGTTTGCCAATGTGATAGTTATTTCATCATCATTACAGAAACGTATATGCCTCTATTTTTCATGTAAAACTTGGGAAATGTTTTGTTCTTTATCTATTTAAACTTCACAGAGCTGTAACTGGAATATTTAGGTTGGCCTTTTGAGCTTTACGTGTCTGCTACAGTATTAGATTATGCAGAAATCAGAATAGTGTGCTCTTCAAGTAGTGAGTTGACGAATGGTTGGTGTTATGTTCATCTTGCTGCTGTGTTTACTCACCATACTTTGTGTTATTTTTAGTGATCATACCAACAAAAACAAGTACCCTCGCCCTCAGCTCAGTGTCATCCTCAAGGGTTTTCATGGACTATGATATCCAACCAACCATCGATTATTTGAACTGGTTAGTGTTTATGTATGCAACAGTTTTATGTTTTGACATTTTCGAGTGATGCTTAAATGTAGCCTCGCTCCAGCGACTAGCAAAGCTAATGTTTTGTAATTGTCTCAGGTTGGGTTCTAGCCCAGAGATTGCTTATCTGGTTAATGAGGAGGTATTGACTAAAGCTGAGACAATGACTATTAGGGAAATATTCGCTTACATCAAGCAGGAATCTGCAAAAGTAAAATTACTGCTCTAGATTTCTTATTCAAAACGAGAAGCGTAGCTACTAAAATCACCTCCTTTTACACGATTGCAAGGCTTTATTTGCATACATGGTCACAACTGATTATGTTCTACGTAACTCTTCTAGGTACATTGCCTGCAGTGACTGTAAAACTAAGGCCACCAGAGGTCCTTCGTTGATGTACCCAAAATGTGGCAACGTTAACGTAACCAGTTTTGCACAGTATGAGATCTAAACTTGCTAATAAGTTACGTTTTGTTTGGAATTAACTCATGTTTTATCTTATTGACAAGTACCTAGCGAAGATCTCTGTCTACGACAATAACGACCAGTCTTCGCCCTTCTTGGTGATGCATGACGTGAGTAGACTGGGAAGCATGCCTCAGAATTAGTTGATAGCTACTTTGAGGTAACTTGCCATCGAAATATACATCACCAATTGATTATTTAATTTCACATTGATTTTTCTGGAATGTTAGGCTAATGAAAACCTAGGAGCTGACCATGAGATGCCTGTCCCCCAAAGCTTTAATCAACACCATTGGCCAGACACATAAGTTCAGTGTCAAGGTATCTGAATACAGCTTAACAGGCAATACTCAGACTACAATTGTCACAAAGGTTCTCTTTCTAACAGTTCTTCCACCTTTAGTATCATCAGATGAAAACCCACTTGCTCCAACGCCCGAATTAGCCTTGCAACGTCCTAATTCTGTTTGAGCTTTGACTCTTTTCTTCATTTTACATCTTCCAGTGTTGTTTTTTTTCTTCCTGCAAACATATACTTAATTGGTTAAGTTTTTTTTTAACCTAAATTAATAATGAGGATATCTTTTTGCCATACATACAACTCCTTCACGTAAAAAGAACTTTAATATTTAGACAATAAATTCCCCCGACTGCCTCTAAATTAGACCCGATCTGTCAGCTATGTGGAGAGAAAGATGAAACCTTAAACCATGCTCTGTTTGGAAGTTATCGAATACAATGTTTGGCTCTGCAATAATGTTGTTGCAAAGCTTGGAATCCTTGATAAGATTGATAAAGGAGAATGAAGATGAGAGCACAAATATGTTTATATGGTGGAGAATATGGAAAATGAGAAACATGCTTATATTTGAAAACAATAGAGAACACAAAATCTACCTTATAAAGAATGCGATCACGGACTTAAAGTTATGGAAGGAGGTAATGAATATAAACTTGAAAGAAGAAGATACGTCATGGATATCGTCAAATGAGAAAATAGAAATAGGTTAGACAATGTACAAGATGGAAGCAAGTACTTCCAAGGAAATTCCTCGCTGGATCAAACTAACTCCTCACTGGAAGCAGCGGCAATAGCTATACTAACGGCAGTCCAACAACTTGGGAGGCTTTCTTACAAGCATGTAACATTTCAAGGAGACCGCAAAGTGTGATGTGTTGTTAAAGCTACTATTTATGTTAACATAGAGTCCCAAGATTCAGTTTCATTTAATATATACATGTGGAAGACGTAGGATCCACTCTCAAAAGGTTGAATCTCCCAAATCCAAAGAGAACCACACTGCATTGTATATTGTTGTTTACGGTAAAAAATCCAGTTGTACCAAAGGATAGCACATTAATGGAGTTTGATTAAGCAAAAGAGACCACATCTGAGTTCTTAGAACTTGGACGTAATGAGAAACATAAGGGCAACATTATCAATAGGTCCCCAAATGAAAGTCCCCAAATGAATAGTACAAGGACTCACAGGGACTCACCTCATTTGTCCCTTATTTAGGGACTTTTTCTCTTCTTTTTTCCTCGGTCCTGATGTTTTGTGGCCCCTCCCCCTCCTTAGGAACCCTTAAGGGACTAACCGATAATGTTGGCCTTAGGCTAGAAACCACAATAGCTTTACATATTAGCTTATAGTCTCAAAAGTTTAGATAAAATTTCAATTTTTTTTTATTTTAGCATAACGTATATATCAAAGTTATTACCATATTTTTGTATATAAGTTTCATTGTTATGCATTTAGAAAAATGCTGAGATAAGTAATAGTAAGGTGGATTGTTTGCTAATGCCCTTACAATCAATTCGAAGATAATTGATGAGTATTATGATTCTGAATAGAACATCTGTCATCTTATTTTTTATTTAGAAAAAAAACAACTGAATTTTGTCGTACAATTATTTATTGGCTGTATTCCCTATTCTATAATTCAACTTTAAAAATTTGACTTACAAATAAGAAATTTATTGAATTTAGAACATGAGTGAATTGCATATGAAATAATCCTTTACCATTGAATTTGAAGGAGAGTGTTTCTGATCAATTAAGATTATTTATTTTTAAAGATGTTTTATTATCTGAATTAGTATTTGGATATAAAAATGAAAAAAAATTAAGTTATTATTTAGCTACAGAAATGGTATATTAGAATCTTAAAAATGTAGTTTCAAAAAATTGTAATAGGAAGTAGTTTTCATAATTTACGTCCCAGGTTACAATACAAAAACGTTGCCCTAAGAAAAATAAAATTAAATTGTCAAATAGAGCAAATGTAATTGGACAAATTTGTTTGTTTCAAGAGACTAACTAAGACAATCCAAAAATAGAAACAAAACTCATAGTTGGACTGGTTTCAAACAGGTACATGCAAACACAATATTTACATTGCAAAACATACAGTCTATCTCATATAAAACTATATTATAAATCATTGATGATGAAGATTACACTATAGGTCAACAAAACATCTCTATGCAGGGAGCCGCAAATATAATTTTAGTTTTTACTGTGAATATAAACTCAACAATATAATTTTTAGTTTTTACTTATATAAAATGTATATATTGAGAGATTGCTAATTTATGATTTTAATGGGACCATATGTTTACATAGGACTTTCTAAAAATTATTATCTTATTATTTTATCGATTTATATCATATTTTGAACTGGCAAAACTTGGGACCAAAATTTTTTATTAATATATTATGTTTATTAATTTATCGAGATTAATTTATAGAGTTTCAACCGTATATCTAATTATGTATTTATGCTAATTATATTTTAACCGGTTTGGCTGTGTCTATTTATGCTAATAATATCAAATTTACACTAAAAGTCTTGGCAACAAAATAATACAATATGACCATAAACGAAGTTTGATTATTGATTACTCCATATTTAAACATTTTCATGTGCTAAGTGTTTCCATCTTCAGATTTTAACCGGTTATCTTCGTTATAAAATAAATTCCGTTACAGTACTTAGAAATATGCCACAATAACGGAGCACAAGCTTGAAGTAGACGTAACAATATTTAATATTTGGTTAGTGAGCTTATCAGATGAAAATTAAAAGGCCTTCTATGTTATATTTGAACAAACAAAAACTTATTTATCTATTATCTAATATTGTAAGAGGTGAAGTTATAAATTCATTGCAATGCAACCATGTCTATCATCACCAATAATGCATAATTGACTAGATCTGAATGAACATAAGATGCCTTATATGTTAAGAAACAATATTTTAGTCAAAGTTTTTCCATTTCTCAAGTACAAGAAGTTATACTTAGTTTGTCCATTTAAAATAATACATTTGTCGTTTTTTTGCCTTCTCTCTTTATTTCTTATTTTCATTTTTTTCTTATTAATAAACTTATTAGTACGATTAATTTATAATATAAGCAAATATAACCAAAAATATAACAAAAAGAAACAAATAAATGCCAAAAAACAACAACAATTGTTAATAATATCAATTACTAACATTCTACAAAACAATTCTAATAACTTTGAAAAATAGTTCCTCTAAATGAGAACTTCATTCTTCAATATTTTATAAACACTCACAAAAAGATACAATGGTATTAGAAATCTCGATCTCAAACACTATAAAAACCTACAATTCAGGATTAAAACATCAAAAACACTAAGAATTCGATCATTTTAGTTATATAATTGAAATTTGATGTATAGAACATCATAATCATACTCACACTCAAATTAACATAAAAGAAAATTTATACAAAATTATATTTTACGTAAAAACAGACTCATCAAAGGACCTCCTCCAGTGCAATAATAATAAAAGTGAAGAGATTTTTAATTTTTATACGAAAGAGAATAAGTAGGGACAGGAATCGACCTCAGGGTAGGCCTGAGACTTATATATTTATAAATATTTAATTTATGTATTATATTAAAAAAAATCATATTTTTTAAAAAAATATTATTTTTAATTATTTTTACGAATCCAGATCCGGATATCCGCGGTTAATAGAATATCGAAACGGATATCCGAAATCTGGAAACCACGGATCAGGATATCAATTTCACGGTTCTGGGTACCCTGAGTTTTATCTGGATTGTCCCAGGCCTATTACCATTTGCGCAACATCCCCATCTTTGCCTGAACGACAAACCAATATGAGCTTCGCCTCTCATCTCCAAGCGACCAACCTCATGGTGGTCGGAGCAAAATCGCCGGTGGATCGTCGCCGGAAGGCACTTAAGAGAGTGAATAAAGAGCTCTCAAGAGGCAAGTACGAAACTGCACTCTCTCTCGTCAAGCAACTCAAGGGAAAACATGGCTGCCTCTCTGCCTTCGCCTCTGCCAAATTGGTCTCTCTTCTCTCCTATCTCCTCTCTTTCATTCAAAGCTTCTTCTTTTAATAACTCTCTTCTTCGATTTTTTTTTTAGCTTCCGAAGAAATCACCAGTACTGGACACATTGGGTGGGTTGATCGATTCAGTCTCCAGAAGCTTTGAATCTGTTTCTGCTGAAGCGGTAATCTTACTATTAGCTATCCAATTTTCAGTGTTTCTTGATTGCCTTTGGAGTCGTTTGTCTTAAGCAAAACTGGTTTTTAATTTGCAGAATTCAGTAAGAAATTTTCAAGAGCACAAAGCTATAACTTCTCCTTCTGAAGAAGATTGGTTCGCTGTTGTTCAGGTGAAAATCTTGTAGCAAAATAAGTTTTTTTTTTCTTTTGTGATTTAGCTGTCTATGTCCAGTTTCTTTCTACTTAACATGTTTATATTTCGTCATAGGATCCTTGTGTAATGTATCTATCTTATGGATGTGTATGTAGCATGAATCAGGCCATTTTCTGGTTGGTTATTTGCTTGGAGTTCTTCCAAGACGCTATGAAATACCAAATTTGGAAGCTATGAGGGATAATGTAGCCAGTGTAACTGGGAGAGTAGAATTTGTGGGCTTCGAGTTCCTCAAACAAGTGAGTTGTTTTGGTGCATAGGGAAAATGTTAAATGAATGCTCAAGCCTGTTATTACTGCAGGTTGGTGCTGCAAACCAATTTATGAAAGATGATGTGGATCTTTCGGTATGTAACTAAACACTCAAGCTGCAATAGACAGTTTCGGTTACTGGTTATTGGTCATTAATGTGTCTTTCCGTGGTTTATTTGGGATGAGTTTTTTTAAGAAGACTGGATTTGTGACCATGTTACGGGTTTACCGATCTTTTATGTATCATTGTGTATCTTCTTGACTAACATGTTTTGACTTATACCATGAAGGTCTGTCAAGGCTATATATCGTCCAAGGTAATATTTATCTCAAACTTACCTGTGATTGATATATAGATTTACATAGCTAGAGCTGTTTCTGTAGTGAGTGGTTGGAACTGTAAGTGCAGACACTGAACAACTTCTCTTGTGTGATACTTGGAGGAATGGTAACAGAACATATGCTTTTCGGATACTCGGAAGGTTTCTACTCCGATGTTGTCAAGGTTATGTCGTCTCAAAATGTCTTACTCATATGCAGAGAGATTAATTTCTTATGTTTTATAAAAAAATCTGATTTTGCAGTTGAACAATGTTCTGCAATGGCGAGGGTTCACAGAAATGGAAAAGGCGGCTCATATCAGATGGGCTGCTTCCAACACTGTATCTTTGTTACATTCATACAATGAAGCAAGAGTTTCACTAGCAAAAGCAATGGCCAAAGCCAAACCGATTGGTGCTTGTATTGAAGCCATTGAATCTGCAATTTCTAGACATTATATGTAAACTAATTTTGTATTCTTCCTAATAACTTCAGCTTCCTTTTAAGAGACACTGTATACATTACCGGATATGCAAACACCCAATTTAAACCACATAAGATCTCAAAAATCTTATGAAAGAGAGACCAGACTATTTTACAGGCTTAAACTCAACGAGGGTGGGTCATGGAAATGAAGTAGAAAAAATCAAAACGTTATATTTTTTAAAAAATTACTTGAAATATAAGTTGGCTATCACTTTTGAAAATATAATCAATTAAAAATATCTAAATTTATAAATTATTATTGAAATTTTTATAAATTATTTTTAATTATAAATGATTTTAGAGATTTAATTTAGATTTTTTTTTTTCCAATATGACTCAAAACAAAAAGTCAAACACAAAACTAACTCATGATTTTGGAATTCGGATTATTTACGAAAATACCATTTTTTTTTTTGAAAATAAAAGGTTTACTCTATCTTCTCATCTTCATTAAATATTTACAATATTACCATTGTCATCAATACACCAACCCACCATGAACAACCAATTTGAAGCTCTTAATGCACCAAAATTTCGATTTTTACATTTCATATCTCATTACTTTTGCACATAAACTACATCTCTTTCATTTTCTCACTATGTTCATAAAAAAAACCCAAGATTTTGATTTTAAACTTCGTAGGGTTAAAGCTCATGATTCTTGGTCATTAACAACAAGTGGGTCTGTTTCGTGGTGAAATTCTGTGTGATAGGAGAAGTTAATCAAGTTATCTCACTGGTTAAAAATATAAAACTAATTTTTTTTCCAGATCTGTTCGTCAGAAGACTTATACGGAAGTCTTTTGGTCAATGTAGAGGTTAGTTTTGCAATTGACTTAATGTATGATTTTAGAGAATACTTCTCTGGAAGTCTTCCAACTTTTCTTTGTTAACAAAAAAATCTCAAAAATACCAGAGAAGACTTCCTGGTAAGTCATCTAAGATAAACAAGTTAGTTTTGCAGTTGACCGGATTGTGCCAGAAATTTGACTTTTTCTAGATGACTTACACAGAAGTCTTCTACCCTGTAAGTCTTCTGAACTCTCATTGTAAGTCTTCTCACTGTCGGTGAAAGTCGTCTAGGGTTACTTTTGCAATTAAAAAATAAAATTTAAATATTTAATTTTAGTTTGACGATTTCCATCTTCCGAAAGACGACTTACACGGAAGTCTTCCAGAATTTTATTCTGAGATTCTGGTCAAACTTTGGTTATCACATAAGAATTCCGCGTAAGTTTTCTGCCGGAAGACTTACATGGAAGTCTTCTAATTAAAATTAAATGTTTAAGTTTTATTTTTCATTTGCATCTAATTAAATGTAATATTTAATTTTTATTTTTTTGGTGGAAGACTTCCATGTAAGTCTTGTAGAAAAAGTCAAATTTCTGACACAATTCGTTCAATTGCAAAACTAACATGTTTATCATAGAAGACTTCCCGGTAAGTCTTCTCTGGTATTTTTGAGATTTTTTCAAAAACAAAAGTAAGCCGATAATTACAAAGGAAGACTTCCAAAGAAGTCTGCTCTAGGGTAGACTTCTATGGAAGTTTTCCTTTGTAAATTATCAATTGCAAAAATGACCTAAATGGAAGACACAGACGACTTCTGTGGAAGTCTTCTACGACAATGTTTAATAAAATTTTATTTTCTCTAAAAGTATAAAAGCTTTTTAACATTTTCTTGTTAATTCATGTATATTAATTGATATTGGGACTCCTCTATGAAATTCATAACTTAATTGATTTTAATTATGAGACTAGTAACATTCATGTTTATTAATATTTCTAGCTGATTAGAGAAGACTTCCACGAAAGTCTTCTACGTTAGTTTTTGTTAACTTGTAGATATTTTTTTTTAATTTTCAAAATTGTTAATTAACTTCAAAATTATCAAGTTATATGGTTTAATATGTCTTCTTAGATTATTAGATATATTTTTTTAATTTTCATGAGATTTAAAATTTTAATTTTCACTTAAAGTTTGAGTTTCGTGCCTAAATTTTTAATTTTCTGCTTAAATTACCCACTTATATTTTATTTTCCCGCTTAAAATTTAAGTCTTCCAAGAAGACTTCCCAAAAGACTTCGTAAAAGACTTCTAGTGAAAGTGTTATATGTTTGAACTTGTGTAATGTTTGATATTTTGTGAATTTGACTAAGTTTTCCTAGAAGTCTTCTCTCTTACTTTTAATAAATTTGATTAAATTTTTGTGTTATTTTATTTTTCTATTAAAGTTGTATCAATAATTTCAAGTATTTTTGGCAAGATAATATTGTAAACATGCACATATTTACTAAAAATTTCATTAATATCTCTTCAAATTTACAAAAGAATTCACAACTAAAAGAGTACACACATAAATAAAAAAACATGCCATAAATAAAACTATAACACATGGAGTTAGAGATTATTCCTTCGTAAAGATAAGCTTGGACTCCACTTGACATGGGAGAATAATCCATCATAAGACTTCGAGAAAGTCTTCTAGAGAGTTATGTTTTAGAAGACTCTGGCAAAAGATTTCCTGAAAATTTTCTAGGGTATTATATTTTAGAAGACTTCCAAAGTCTCACTCAGATCTGAAAAACATGCATATCCAAAAACGTTCTGAGAGATTAGAGAGATGTTAGAGAGGCATGAGACAAAAAATATAAAAAATGAAATAAGCTTTAGTGTTTCCAAGTTCAAAGAGATTAGAGAGAGATTAGAGAGTTTTATCTCAATAAATAAGACATGGAGACTTCAAAACGCTCAAATCTGTTATGAAAAAAGAGACATGAGAGAAGACTCCGCCAGGAAACTTCCAGCAAGTCTTCCATGAATTCAGAAGACTTCTAGGAAGAATTCTGGTGCATTATATTGTAGAAGACTTTTGAGAATACTTTCCATAAGTCTTCAAGAGTCAGATCCATATCTAAAAATTCTGCATATCCAAACGCATATCTGAAGACTTGCATATCTAAAAACGTTTTAATGGCTTCAAAATAGAGAAAATGAGTGGAAGATTAGATATATTTACCTTTATAAAATACAAAAAAATAAAAATCCAAATTTTATAGATTTACCTTTAAATGCGTGGAAGATGAGAATCATGTGATAAAAAATCTGCAAAAACAAGATAAATTAGTGAGAAAGACATGAGACAAAAAATGAAAAATAGATATAAAGTTTGGTGTTTTTATGTTCAAAGAGATTATAAAGAGGTTGGAATGTGTTAGTTTGGGAAAAAA
>NW_013617730.1:3980-6812 GCF_000695525.1 Brassica oleracea var. oleracea | reverse complement strand
TTATAAAGCTACTAAGATATAAATTTTGTAATAAACCATTTTGTTTTGATTTTATAAGAGGTTATAAACTATTTTTAATAATGTGTTATAAAGCTACTGAAATACAAATTTACCATTTAACTTTCTAAATTAAAGCAAAGCCATAAATCCAAGTCATAAACTCATAATACTCAGAATTCTACAAACAAAGTTTACCAAACACTCATAAAACAGATAGTTGTTCACACATAACTATAAGCAAGTGATAAAATTTTTGTTCATTCCCACATTAGTACTCATTGTAATTCCGAGAAGATATCAACTGCCAACTTTTCTCGGATGATTGCAATTTTTTCTTCACTCAACTTTGTCAAGTCCACTATACGCATTGCATGTCACTCTATAAGCTTCAATGCATAAACTCCACTGTCTTCTATTTTTAGAACCTGAAACAAAATTGTGTTAGTAATATATTAGTCTTAATAACATAGCAGATAAATTAGAATATAAGTTATTTGATCTATGATACAAATCTAACATGAAGATTTATAAGCAGTTAAAAAGATGTTACCTGTGGGAAACCTTTAGATACAATTTTTATCGAGAACTTGCTTGTATCCATGCTGACATCTTTGAAGAAGTTGCGAATCATGAATGGGAGAGCCATCGCATATGCCTTAACGTAAGGGACCAAACTCGCATATGTGGACTTCATTGCTGCACAATTGAATGTTGTGATACTTCTCTTCTCCAAGTTGACTACAACTCCAAGCCAATACTTCTCTGCTACTGCAATAGCCGAATAGAGGAAGTTGATATTCCTCTCTATGCTGTACTTGTCAAAGCCTGTTCCAAATTGGAAACCTTTCTTGTCATCTAAAAACTCATCATAAAGCTTATCTATTTCTTCAAGAAACTTCACTCCAACAACTAAGGCAGTTTACAAATCTGGATTGTTTATCTGTCTCATTTTCAGCAACTCAAAACCTGCTTCAATATGCTGAGGCAAAAATAACAAATACTCAGAAAAACGATCATATAGTTTTATAAAGAAGATTAATATAAATTTATAAGGGATTATAAAGAATTTTTGTTCACATATAGTCTAACCGTTTTTGAAAGCTTTTTTCCCGGAGTTTCAATATCTGAAAACCACTTTGCGGTTACTATCTCTTGATTGATTCTCAGTTTCCTACATTGGACACTCATACTTTTTATGTAGGTATCTAGTTTCACCTCATGAAATATATAGTTTCTTATAAAATAAAACTTACTTTTTTTGTTTGACATTTTCCATTCTCTCATCTTTTCTTTTCTTGTTTTATCAACTGGCTCAAAGGGATGAAGAATCGGATGTTTCTTCCTTGCTCCTGTAAACGGTGGTTGTGTATGAATGGATGGTATTTGACATCTTTCACTTCTTCTTAGTGGAACATTATCTGTATCATGATGTGCCCCAGTCCATGGACTGGACCGATCAGAACGTTCCAGACGTCCCAGTTGAGGTTCATCCTTCCGATCAGATCAGACAGACCAATCGGGCCGTGTACCGGCTCGACCCGCGAACGTCCGGATTGGAGCTTCGTCCAAATCCCCGACCAGATGATCGAACTGACCGAACTGAAGCTCGTCTTTCCCGGCTAACTCGACAAGCCAAGACTGATGGTCAAGCCAGAATCAACTTAGCTCGAGTCAACTCCGATTCAGACCATGGCTTTTCTCTTTTGGCTCGTTTGGCTCGTACTGCATGTACCGACGACCGTGCTGATGATCTCTCTAACTTGTTCGATCCGATCATGGACTTTTCCTTTGGATATTTTTCGAAGGCAAGGATCCTTAAGCTATCAGAAGATTTGGGCTTTGTTGGAACGCAATTTGTCCGATCAGAACGTCCCGCGGCCCTTGCTGATCGTCCCACCTATGTGTTGATCCTTACCGCTTTGGACTTAGCAGGTTCGGATGCATCTGGACAGAAGCCAAACGGTCACTTTGACTAGTCTTCTCTCTTTATTTTCATGTCTTGACTAGATCTAGATCTAGATCTACTTTTCTATTTAATGCCTAGATCTACAAAACTCTATAAGTATGAAAACTCTTCTATTGGAATAAATAATCGATTTTGAACGGATTGAAATTGAAAATTCCACCTTTTGATGGTAAAAATGATCCTGATGCTTTTCTTGAGTGGGAAAGGAAAATTGAGCATGTATTTGATTGTCAAAATTATTCTCAACTTAGAAAAGTAAGGCTTGCTGCCACTGAATTCTCTAGCTATGCTATTAACTGGTATGATCAAGTGTTGACCCACAGGAGGAGAACATGTGAACTGCCGATTGAGACATGGGATGAGCTTACTGTGCTGGTGAGGAAACGACTCGTGCTAGCCCACTATCACCGCGATCTCCACCAGAAGCTAAGACGTTTGCTTCAGGGAACCAAGTCTGTGGAAGATTATTACCAAGAGATGGAGGTCTTGATGACCAAAGCGGACACGGATGAGCCTTTGGACGCCACCATGGCTCGCTTTCTTTCAGGCATCAACCGTGACATCCAAGACCGTATGGAGCTTCAAGAGTATGGTAGTGTGGAACAGATGCTACACAAGGCCATCTTGATCAAGCAACAACTTAAGAGGAAGAGTTTCTCAAAACCGGCCATTACCTCTAACCCGGCCTACTCTCCTAAACCGGTCTTTGCTCCTAAGCCAAGCTATCAAGACAAAGGTAAGTCTCCTTCCACAACAAATAATGCTGTTAAAACTGATATCCCTGCTCGTGATGACAAAGGAAAGGAAGTGGAGGCTTCTGGCCGAGCAAGAGACATTAGGTGTTTCAAATGTCAAGGTCTAGGACA
>NW_013617730.1:2179-3854 GCF_000695525.1 Brassica oleracea var. oleracea | reverse complement strand
ACGGGCCACTACTTGTTGCTAGGAAAGGCATGGTCGAGTCTATCTTCAATGAGACGGACGGCCGCTTGGTCGATGTTTCAGGTCCATCCTTTGATGATAGGGTCGATGGTTCCGTCCCAGCCTTTGATGATGAGTCCGACCCGATCTATGATGACGAGCCTTGCTTCGACTATCCAGCTCATGGTCCTCTACTTGTCACAAGAAGATCTCTGAGTATCCAACCCAAAACCAATGAAAAGGAACAAAGGGAGAATCTCTTTCATTCTTGTTGCTTAGTTTCTGAAAAGGTTTGTTCTTTGATTATTGATGGTGGGAGTTGTACTAATGTTGCTAGTGACACTCTTGTCAGGAAACTAGGACTTGATACTCGGCCTCTCTCTCGACCTTTCAGGTTGGAATGGCTAAACGAGGCTGGAGAACAGTATGTGAAAGAGCAAGTTATTGTCCCTATTACCATTGGCCGATATAAGGATGAGGTCGTTTGCAATGTCCTTCCTATGGATGTATGCCACATTCTCTTGGGCCGGCCATGGTAATTTGATAAGAGAGCCGTGCATGATGGCTTCACAAACCGACACTCCTTTGATCATAAAGGAAAGAAGATCACGCTTGTTCCTTTGACACATTTGGAGGTTCATCAAGATCAGATCCAGCTCAAGAGGATCCGTGACAAAGAACCCAAGCCAGATGAGCCTGAATCATCCCAATGAAACTCCAATTTCTATATCAAGCAAAGTCAGATCAAGAGATCGCTTTACTCTCAAAAGCCATTTCTTTTACTTGTGTACAAAGAATCTCTTATGGCTTCTTCTTCTGACCTTGCACCGGAGATTCCAAGTGAACTTTTAGATGTTTTGCAGAAGTATGCTTATGTTTTCCCAGATGAGAATCCTAAGGGATTGCCACCAATACGAGGCATAGAACATCAGATAGACCTTGTTCCAAGCGCGTCTCTACCAAACCGGCCAGCTTACCGTACCAATCCGGTGGAGACCAAGGAACTTCAGAAGCAGATTGGTGACCTTCTTGAGAAAGGCTACATTCGGGAAAGCCTCAGTCCTTGTGTTGTTCATGTCCTTCTAGTGCCCAAAAAGGATGGATCTTGGCGCATGTGTGGACTGCCGTGCCATCAACAACATCGCGGTAAAGTATAGGCATCCCATCCCTAGGCTAGACGACATGCTTGATGAGTTGCATGGATCATATGTCTTTTATAAAATTGATTTGAAAAGTGGCTATCACCAGATTAGGATGAAAGAAGGTGATGAGTGGAAAACCGCATTTAAAACTAAGTTAGGTGATATACCATGGATTTGACCCATTTTCATCCATGCTATATAAGTATTTTACTATCTATATATTATATATTCTATCCTATTAGGTATGTTTTTAGGTTCAGGAGTATCTTGGAGTAAAGTGATGATTATGGAGCATTTAGGAGCTTAAAAGAGATTTCATCCGAGCTGACCATTAGAGGTCGATACGAAGAAGAAGCAATCGTTCGATGCACATCCAGTGCCGTCGATCGATACAGAAGAGAAGCCTCGACGATTGAAGATTATGATCGATCGATGTACAACCTGTACCATCGATCGATGTCGAGACGCGAGATACGCGACTTGGTTCCAGCCGACTTTAAACCCAAGGCTTCACCAAATTACAAGATTACCTCTGA
>NW_013617730.1:710-1591 GCF_000695525.1 Brassica oleracea var. oleracea | reverse complement strand
GAGTTGAGCTCTAATATATCATGCATGCAACTGTTAGGCATCTATAGG
Source organism: Brassica oleracea var. oleracea (assembly GCF_000695525.1). Classification (NCBI taxonomy): domain Eukaryota; kingdom Viridiplantae; phylum Streptophyta; class Magnoliopsida; order Brassicales; family Brassicaceae; genus Brassica; species Brassica oleracea. The sequence continues at coordinate 1,543 of NW_013617730.1, read as the reverse complement.
ATTATAATCTCCAACACCTGAATAGAAACCTTGCATCTAATATCTTCCAATAAGTTACACCCCCAATCATCTTGTTAGTCGAGCAATAGACTTGCTCAATTAGGATTGCTATTTACTTTTAAACCATAAAACAACAAACACTTAGAATTAATAATTTGACTAGATTTAATAGGTTCCATAGCTCCTTGTGGATTCGATCCCTAAGTACTGCAACTGAACCTCTTATTTGAGAGAGTAATTCATTCCTTAGGGTAATTCACCATCGATCGCCAGATGTTACGAATGTGGACGTCGCGCTTATGACATCTATGGAGCCAGAAAGTTCAGATGGGAACAGAAGGACGAATATGGTGTCTACAGAGATGAGTCTGGATATGCAAGGAGCGTAGCTGGTGAGATGATCCCTGTTACCAAGGACAACATCAGAAAAATTCTGGAGAGAGCATCCCTATTTGAGGAGAGTCACATATGTCTTCCAGAACATGCCACTTCTTTCACGCCTACAAAACAGGCACCAGAGATCTACACCAAGGATGAGATTAATGGGATGGTGACTGGTATTTGTGGAGCTCAGGAAAAAGTAGGAGATGAACTGAAGACATTGGTAGATGACACTTACCAACCTTTGTACAAACGTTACAATGAGCTTTTCAGAAGTATGGCAGAGATGAGGACAAAGATTGAGAGTATGCAGCACATTCTTGAGAAAGAAGCTACGACATCACCATCGATCGACGCCAACAAAGCAACATCGATCGACGTCAAGCCACAGACATCCTAGATTCCTGCAGAACCGGAAAGTTTAGCAGAGAAGAAGGATGAATGGGAGATCA
>NW_013617730.1:0-430 GCF_000695525.1 Brassica oleracea var. oleracea | reverse complement strand
TGAATGTCCAGAGGGACATTGGCACGCTTAATGATCAACATGATTTTTAAGAAGAATGTTCAACATCGATCGATAGGTTCCGCAGGGCATCGCTCGACCTCAAGAAACCTATAGAACATCTTCCCTACACAGCAGCAGAAGTTGATCAGATCACATCAAAGCTTTACACAGCTATAGACACCACGGAGGACCGGTTTGAGTAGTGGTGTGATGACATCTACTTTCCATTCGACGTCAGACTCAGCGGACTGGATAGCCATGCAGAGTGGTTACAGAAGGAAGTCAAAGCCATTCAGAGGCAATTCACATCTCAACACCAGATATCAGCATCGATCGACAGTAAGGCACTAGCATCGATCGATAAACATTTGGTCGCATCGATTGATACCACGTCTACACCAGACGCCGAGCAGCTGATACAAAACAAAAT
>NW_013617729.1:6782-23336 GCF_000695525.1 Brassica oleracea var. oleracea | reverse complement strand
ATGCAATTTTGGTTCCAAAATAGTTTGTAAAAGGGTGATGTTTTCTTAAGGTATACATAAAGAACAGGATGCATTTATGTAATAAGGCTTTTTTTGATGAATAAATTTAACATTCTTTCAAAAAAAAAAAAATATATATACTATATCTCATCACATTTTTAGTGTTATCATTAGTATTTCTTTGGGGGATCACATAGAATTTTGATATGAATCACTGAATACGAGTAGTATTTGCAAGCAAAACGAGGCTCATAAATTTTTATATTTTGATAAATAACTTTATTGAAAATTTTGTATATTTTTAATAACTATATTTTCTTCATCATTAGATTTTTAGATTCAATAATTTATATTTTAAATTGAGAAAATATATATTTGGATTCTGAAAATCACAATAAATATAAACAGATTATTTTCTGATTATTAACTTAAAACCATAGTAAACATAAAATATGAATATGAATGTGAGCCAACTTCTCCCATGCCTCCATGGCATAGAACAATCTCCTATGGGCCTCTCAAATCTCATATACCCTCATTGCTTTAATGAAATATAGAAACCCGATTTTGTCATTTTCTATTTTTGAAAATAATAAATAATAATTTCAAAATTTTAAAATTTCGAAAAAATTTGAATTTTTAAAAATTTCAAAATTTCAAAATTTTAAAAATTTTGGATACCACATTATACCGTATAGTATTACTTAGTTGTACTGGATTATACTTTGTTATACTAGGTAACACTAGTGTTTAGTTATACTGAGTTATATTGGTTATACCGAGTTATACTGGTAATACTGCGTAATACTGACACTTAGATATACCGAGTCCGATTGAGTTATACTGTGTAATACTGACACTTAGGTATACCGAGTCCGATTGAGTTATACTGAGTTATACTGGTTATATTGCGTACGACTGAGAGTTAGTTATACTGAGTTAGACTGAGTTATACTAGTAACACTACGTAATACTGAGTACTACTAAGTTAGTTATACCGAGTTTGACTGAGTTAGTAATACTGAGTTAACCAGAATTCAGATCTGAACATTAAATAAATAAAAACACGAAAATGACTTAAAAGAGAGAGCAAGAACAATAAGAACCCTAAATCATAGAAAACCCTAAATCTCCTTTAACAACCTAGAATCAGAAATCATCCAGAACCAAAAACCCTAAATTGAAGCATAAACCCATAAATCCTCATCGTATTAACTCGTTGTTGTTCTAAACGGATCTGAACCGCGAGTAGAAAAAAATGCCATTGATGTCATCTTCATCACCTTCGACATTTGTTGTTGCTGGCTCCATCACCTGTGATGAAAAGATATAAGAAAGAACCGCAGAGAGAAGGGAGAAAAGATAGAAGAAAGAAATCGCAGAGAGTGACGCTCGAGACGAGAGAAGAGAGAAAAAAAAAGTAGGAATAAAATAAAAAAGAAGTGTCAACTTCTATTATCTTTTTGTTATTAGGGTTAGGGGTAAATATGTAAAATACTAAGCTTTAGAATTAAAAATATATCAAAATAATATTAAAAATAGAATGGGTCCTTGAGAGATTGGTCTTTCACATTTAGGGGTATGAGAGGAGATGTTTCTATAAGGCTTCGAATGGTAAAGCAGTTCAAGCGGGACATGCGGGACAGATCAAGCAGATCATGCAGATCAAGCAGGACAAGTGCAGATCAAGTGAGACAAGTGCAGATCAAGCGGATCATGCAGGAGAGAAGCATATCAAACCGATCAAATAATTTATTATAACTTATGAATGACAAAATTAGTTCAAAACTACATATCATATATTAAAACAATAAAAATTACACCTTGATATCTAAACAAATATCTTAGATGTTATAGTATCTGCCGAAATGTCTGTAAATGTTTTATAAGATACTTATACTTCTTTTATTTTCTTTTTAGGTGATCAAGATTTTCTTGAAAGAACCGGTAGGTTACACAAATATTGAACTTTTGGTCAAATTTACCACCGGAAAACTCTCTACCAGTGGGTGTAAGATATTTGAAACGGTAATTAGTCATGAAAATTATTTGATCGTACAACTCAATAAATACACGTTCTCGGTTGAGATGTCTTTTAAAATTGTCTTCTTTCAATAGATTTACAAAATTTCAATCATTTACCTATATATTAACTATTTTAAAACATAAAAAAATATTAACTACTTACCCCATGATATTTATGTAGGAAGATTTATATCTTCTTCCTTTGAAAATGTGTTTGCGATTGAACGTCATGCTTATAATTTTAAAACAACACAAACATTATTAGTGTAAACTATATAGTTTGAGCTAATCATTGTACATTATTTATAAAATCAGATAAATATATTTTAAAGTTAAGTGTTTGTAACAAAACTATTTATTATCAAAAAAAAAAAAAAAAACAGATCAACACCACCAAATGTTAGCGGATGACATCTGCATGCAGATCTCCTGCTTTTTCCATAAAAAGACAAAAATATTGAACTGCATGCAGATCTCTCGACTCCCGTTTAAACTGCTTTTGCAAACAGAAAAACGTGAATGGTAAATGCATTGCGGGAGAACTGCACTTGTTCTGCCCTTCCATTCATAACCTGAATATCAAAAGCGTTCATAATGAATATATGTGCGCGCGGAGAGCATAGTCTCGACTACGCATCCAAAACATCTTTAAGATCACGACAAAGAATCTTTATTTCAAAAAACACCCAATAAAGCACTATTAGAGCACCTCCAATGAAGTTCTTCCCATTGAAACCTTTAAAATATGTATTATGTATATAATATACATATATATATACATAATACATATTTTAAAAACTCCAATGGGAAAAACCTCCATTGGAGGTGGTCTTAAACAATCTTCAGTCTCCTCTTATATTATCTCTCGTGCATGCATTTCATGTTTTGGAATCAAGATGAACAAGAGAGAGACATCTTTTGTTTCTGGAACTCTGAAGGTAATTTCACATCGGTGGCTAATCCAAGAATCTCAAATAATCGAATGAGGTACCAGGTGATATCTATCTGCCACCACTCAAAGCCATGCCTCGCTGATGTTTCAAACGCATGGTGGTTGTTGTGCCAACTATCTCCCATCGTAAATAAGCTTAGCCACCTTCATTATAATCACAAGACCATATAAAGATATTATCATCTGTTATTTTTCGAGACTAAGCAAGATATTAAAATATTCACATATAAAATATAGAGTCTTGTAAAGTTGTAATTATATTACCAAACGTTACGAGATGTGTCTTTAGTCTTCCAGGACCTCGAACCCCAAAAATGACCGACTGAGTTTACGAGCCATATCACATGGTACCCGATCGTAACTCCAATTCCCTACCATAAATTATTAATTATATATAATTATTATTGAGTTTATCAATTTTCATTTGAATACCTACAAATTAGTTTGCAAAAATATGTGTATTTACCCCGACTGAGTTTACAAGACGTGGAAACCAATTGTCTTTCTGTAGAACCATTGCTGCTTCAAGTCCATCACGTTGTTGCGTCTTCCACACAGTTACAACAACAAAAATAAGTCATAAAAAAAAGACGTACGAGGGATGCATGCATATACGTTACGTTACCTTATATTTGATGTAACGAGTGTCAAATATCCACAAAACATGGCTGACATAACCCTTCGGTAGGGCTCTGTGGGTCACGGTCTGTATCTGTGAACTGGTGATGGAACCTATGTATGCTCACAATAATTTTTCTATTCACAGATCCAGAGGATTAAGAGCATGTTCATTAGTGTATCTTAACACCGTAGCTTAGGAAAATTAGGTTTAAAAAAAAATATTAAATGGAATTAATACAAAAGGCGTAGCTTAAATAACATACAGAAGGAACGCCCCTTGGTCGCCACGCGTCGCATCGCAATTGGAGAGACAATCGGTGTCGCTTGCGTTTCCTCTCTCTCCTTCTTCTCTTTCATTCTTTCGTGTTCTCTTTTCCTCTCCGGCGATATGGCGATTTTTCTCCTTTCCGGTGGATCTTCTCAACGAGACGGTGTATGTGTGGGTGGGTCATGTCGACGCTGGAAGACGGTGTCATGTCTATCTGTTGCTCTCGTCGGGGTAGAAAAACGGCGAGATCTCTCTGTCATGGTGGCTGTCCGAGATGAAGGAAAACAATTATTGTTGCTTCACCGGCGAATCGGAAGGTAAAGAAGCATGATGCATGTCTTTGATTGTGTTCCTTGATACTGTATCTTAAGAAGTAGAATCATGTTTGAATAATTCAATTAAGCTTGTCTTTCATTGCGTTTCTTGATCGATAATAAGAAGCATGATGCATGTCTTTGATTGTGTTCCTTGATACTGTATCTTAAGAAGTAGAATCATGTTTGAATAATTCAATTAAGCTTGTCTTTCATTGCGTTTCTTGATCGATAATAAGAAGCATGATGCATGTCTTTGATTGTGTTCCTTGATACTGTATCTTAAGAAGTAGAATCATGTTTGAATAATTCAATTAAGCTTGTCTTTCATTGCGTTTCTTGATCGATAATAAGAAGCATGATGCATGTCTTTGATTGTGTTCCTTGATACTGTATCTTAAGAAGTAGAATCATGTTTGAATAATTCAATTAAGCTTGTCTTTCATTGCGTTTCTTGATCGATAATAAGAAGCATGATGCATGTCTTTGATTGTGTTCCTTGATACTGTATCTTAAGAAGTAGAATCATGTTTGAATAATTCAATTAAGCTTGTCTTTCATTGCGTTTCTTGATCGATAATAAGAAGCATGATGCATGTCTTTGATTGTGTTCCTTGATACTGTATCTTAAGAAGTAGAATCATGTTTGAATAATTCAATTAAGCTTGTCTTTCATTGCGTTTCTTGATCGATAATAAGAAGCATGATGCATGTCTTTGATTGTGTTCCTTGATACTGTATCTTAAGAAGTAGAATCATGTTTGAATAATTCAATTAAGCTTGTCTTTCATTGCGTTTCTTGATCGATAATAAGAAGCATGATGCATGTCTTTGATTGTGTTCCTTGATACTGTATCTTAAGAAGTAGAATCATGTTTGAATAATTCAATTAAGCTTGTCTTTCATTGCGTTTCTTGATCGATAATAAGAAGCATGATGCATGTCTTTGATTGTGTTCCTTGATACTGTATCTTAAGAAGTAGAATCATGTTTGAATAATTCAATTAAGCTTGTCTTTCATTGCGTTTCTTGATCGATAATAAGAAGCATGATGCATGTCTTTGATTGTGTTCCTTGATACTGTATCTTAAGAAGTAGAATCATGTTTGAATAATTCAATTAAGCTTGTCTTTCATTGCGTTTCTTGATCGATAATAAGAAGCATGATGCATGTCTTTGATTGTGTTCCTTGATACTGTATCTTAAGAAGTAGAATCATGTTTGAATAATTCAATTAAGCTTGTCTTTCATTGCGTTTCTTGATCGATAATAAGAAGCATGATGCATGTCTTTGATTGTGTTCCTTGATACTGTATCTTAAGAAGTAGAATCATGTTTGAATAATTCAATTAAGCTTGTCTTTCATTGCGTTTCTTGATCGATAATAAGAAGCATGATGCATGTCTTTGATTGTGTTCCTTGATACTGTATCTTAAGAAGTAGAATCATGTTTGAATAATTCAATTAAGCTTGTCTTTCATTGCGTTTCTTGATCGATAATAAGAAGCATGATGCATGTCTTTGATTGTGTTCCTTGATACTGTATCTTAAGAAGTAGAATCATGTTTGAATAATTCAATTAAGCTTGTCTTTCATTGCGTTTCTTGATCGATAATAAGAAGCATGATGCATGTCTTTGATTGTGTTCCTTGATACTGTATCTTAAGAAGTAGAATCATGTTTGAATAATTCAATTAAGCTTGTCTTTCATTGCGTTTCTTGATCGATAATAAGAAGCATGATGCATGTCTTTGATTGTGTTCCTTGATACTGTATCTTAAGAAGTAGAATCATGTTTGAATAATTCAATTAAGCTTGTCTTTCATTGCGTTTCTTGATCGATAATAAGAAGCATGATGCATGTCTTTGATTGTGTTCCTTGATACTGTATCTTAAGAAGTAGAATCATGTTTGAATAATTCAATTAAGCTTGTCTTTCATTGCGTTTCTTGATCGATAATAAGAAGCATGATGCATGTCTTTGATTGTGTTCCTTGATACTGTATCTTAAGAAGTAGAATCATGTTTGAATAATTCAATTAAGCTTGTCTTTCATTGCGTTTCTTGATCGATAATAAGAAGCATGATGCATGTCTTTGATTGTGTTCCTTGATACTGTATCTTAAGAAGTAGAATCATGTTTGAATAATTCAATTAAGCTTGTCTTTCATTGCGTTTCTTGATCGATAATAAGAAGCATGATGCATGTCTTTGATTGTGTTCCTTGATACTGTATCTTAAGAAGTAGAATCATGTTTGAATAATTCAATTAAGCTTGTCTTTCATTGCGTTTCTTGATCGATAATAAGAAGCATGATGCATGTCTTTGATTGTGTTCCTTGATACTGTATCTTAAGAAGTAGAATCATGTTTGAATAATTCAATTAAGCTTGTCTTTCATTGCGTTTCTTGATCGATAATAAGAAGCATGATGCATGTCTTTGATTGTGTTCCTTGATACTGTATCTTAAGAAGTAGAATCATGTTTGAATAATTCAATTAAGCTTGTCTTTCATTGCGTTTCTTGATCGATAATAAGAAGCATGATGCATGTCTTTGATTGTGTTCCTTGATACTGTATCTTAAGAAGTAGAATCATGTTTGAATAATTCAATTAAGCTTGTCTTTCATTGCGTTTCTTGATCGATAATAAGAAGCATGATGCATGTCTTTGATTGTGTTCCTTGATACTGTATCTTAAGAAGTAGAATCATGTTTGAATAATTCAATTAAGCTTGTCTTTCATTGCGTTTCTTGATCGATAATAAGAAGCATGATGCATGTCTTTGATTGTGTTCCTTGATACTGTATCTTAAGAAGTAGAATCATGTTTGAATAATTCAATTAAGCTTGTCTTTCATTGCGTTTCTTGATCGATAATAAGAAGCATGATGCATGTCTTTGATTGTGTTCCTTGATACTGTATCTTAAGAAGTAGAATCATGTTTGAATAATTCAATTAAGCTTGTCTTTCATTGCGTTTCTTGATCGATAATAAGAAGCATGATGCATGTCTTTGATTGTGTTCCTTGATACTGTATCTTAAGAAGTAGAATCATGTTTGAATAATTCAATTAAGCTTGTCTTTCATTGCGTTTCTTGATCGATAATAAGAAGCATGATGCATGTCTTTGATTGTGTTCCTTGATACTGTATCTTAAGAAGTAGAATCATGTTTGAATAATTCAAACAAATATCGCCAATCAGATGGGTGTTCGAACAAGAATTCGTGATAGACAAGCACATCAACAACTGAAAGGTGATTTGGTTGAACATATATGGCGTAAATTTGGACGTGATCAAGACAACAATTGAGCTTCTATGTTTCTTTCAAATTATTATCGTTTATTTTCCTACTATTTGTTCTCATGTTTTCATGTTTCTATTTCAAAATCTTTGTTTAAAATGTTATGTTTGACTTTGTTTTATTTAATAAATAAATTAAATTTTTGTTTAAAAGTTTATGTTTAAAAAAAAATTAATCTTTTTTAATTGTTAAGTACTTTAATTAAGAGACCACCAATAAACCACTATAATTAAGTGTCTCTTAACAAAATTCATTATCTTAATTTTAATAGTTAAAAAATCATTAAGGGACACTTAAAGGGTTTCACTAATGAACATGCTCTAATAAGCCGCTTAGCAATAAGTGATGTCCTGACTTCAAGATGACGTCAAGGCTGATGCCGGAGGGTTGAGGGAGTAACGGGCTTTTATCTCTGGTAGAGGCCCAAGACTTGTCCGTTTTTTTTTTTAATAATTATGTCATTACAGCTATGAAAAATATTACAGACGATTCTACAGCCGACAATTTTACCTGACGTATGAGGATTCACATCTGACTGCATCACCTGAGCCGTCCTATGGGATCCACGCTTGACGGTACTCCTTGCGCCATGCTGCAGATCTCTTGTAAGCATTTTTTTCCCTTAATTCGCATAATTCCGCATTTTCCGGGAATTGAAACACAAATTTCTTGGTGTAAAAGCATTAATGAACTCTGGGTCAAACCACTGGACCAAAGGAGCTTCCAGAAGACTTGTCTGGTTATATGTGACAAAATCGATAATTAGTATTTATACTCTAGAATCTATATTACTCCATAAAAAATTAAGAGCCACTATAAAAAAATTGATTTATTATGTTTTGATTGATATTCTTCAAAATGGTTCCACTTTTGCTCTTAGATGATTATTCATATTACTCTTGGAGACTAATATGATGAAAATACCCATTTAATAATCAGATATTATCTTTTAACGATTTAATATAGATAATACAAAATGGTCAAACTTTCTAGGGCTAAGAGCATCTTTTATCCCTATCTCTTTATGCGTTTCTTAAGTTAATATTGGTTTAAAAAAAGAGAACATGAAGATTTCAACAAGACAGCAACTATTTGTTGCACAAGCAGTTGACCTATTTTATCTGGACGTCTTGAAGACAGCAACCATTTTTGGAAACTGATATAAAAAGAGAACAGGAAGATTTCAACAAGAAACGTTGCAGATTATCAAGACCAATAACTAGTGACCCAGAAGCATAGGAGAATCTAAGAAGCTCATCGTTGCCTTGTTGTTGAAGGAACCCATTGACCATTGACAAATTCGAGATGCCTTCTGAGACGTTGAAGTGGGTACTTGCACACATCGTTGGTCGTTGGAAAGTAAACGGAGTACGTATCGCCTTCTTGACCGGTGATCCCTCCGAACCACCACGCGTCTAAGTCAAAAGCATCAACCTTATCATGGAGGCTAAACATCGACGGCTGAGATAACTTGGGTGGCATCGGACGGATTTCGTCGGCGGAGATGGTTTCTACCAACGCCTGAGGGTCTTCACCTCCAGTCACAAGGTTCTTGTACTCAACATTGTAGAAAGAGCCGTGGGGAAGCTTGGGCTATACCTTGGCCTCCAAGTAAACCATCTTCTTTGCTGCATACTTCAACCAAATCTCCTTCCACGAACTCGCCCATTGTTAAAGAGTTATTTTCTCTGATTTGTTGATGTGAAGAGACGAGGAGAGGGATTGGTTGTATTTATTGAGAGGTTTGTACTTCTACTTAAAAAATCTTTCCCTCTATTTTCGTTTTTGCATTTTCTCTATTTAATCATATGATTAGCCAATTGTACTTATAAATCTTTTCATATTTGGACCGTTGTTCCCTTTTTTTTTGATAGAACCATATCATCAAATATCCCGATGGTACTATACATGAGTCCGTTCCATCAGGCTAAAAAATCAATCATTCTAGTTTCTGAGTTTACTCTCTCTAAGTACTGTGCTGTAAATAATGTTGTTGTTAACCTACAGAGAGGAACAAAGGATGCCATGAACTAGTTATCAGAGAAAAGCATATAATGGGAGAGTAAGAAACATTATGTTTCTCATTCCATTGCCATTATTCCAATCTCCATAGTAACATTCCAATACATTTTCTTGATTGCACGCCAAGGTAGCGATCACTCCCAGATTCAGGGATTCGTCTTCTTCGTATTGAACAGTGAAAAGAAAGGAGGAGTTGATGTGTCGGATCAATTCTGAATGGATTTGACCGGACCCCTTTAGGTTTTGCATCAAAGTTAGCTGGAAACTGGTTAGGGCCGCCTGGTCACAATGTGTTGCTTGCATCAGAAGCACCAAAACTAGGATATTTTGTGAGCATATTCTTTCAAAGCGGCAAGTTAGAAGCAAGAACACAACTGTTTTTTTCAAACGCTTAAGAGTTATTTGTTTATTTCGCATTAATGGACTCAGAACATCTGTTTTGTTAGCGAAGAAAACGGTCAAAGGTTTTCCCACACACACTCTGTTGACTAGGTTCTTCCACACACACACATTAATGACATGAATGTATGAATTTCTTTTTTTTTTTTTGCTAAGAAAATGTGTGAATGAGTTTTGGTTTAAGAAAAAAATACTTCTTACACAAAATTAAATGTATTCACTCTGTTATTCCAATCTGACAAATAGCCAATGTACATAGTAAAAATTCAGAGAGACCTTTTTTCTTGGTAAAATGTTAAGAATCTTGATATACTAAATTAAAAAGAAAAGTTCTATGTAGAGATATTATTGCTAAAACAAGGCACATGAAAGAAAACAATGACAGCGTTGCATAGAGGAATTAATGTCACTGTCAGCTTCTGAGAACCTGTTGAATTTGGGTAAAAATCATTGGGATTGATTGAGATATTTGTGACAAAGACGGACGGATACCATTAAAAAGGTCTCGACGAAAAGAAAAAAACGTACTCACATCATGTAATATAAATACTTAACACGTAGATTTCCAAAAAAAACTCAAAAATATAAAAATATTATTTTAATGCATAATTGCATCATTCGCAAACATGTGATGAAAGTTAAAGAGGTTTGTAATCTTTGTTGTCTCCGTTTTTCTATAGAATAGCGATTTTTATAGTGGTTAGTCCACCAATTTAGGGAATATTACGAAGTTTTACTAAATTAATTGACAAAAAATTAAAACGATACTCATATACCATGAAAGAGAGTTTAATATATATTAATACAAATGTAGAATGTGTTTAGAAATTTTAAAACAACACTAAAGATCATAGACTTCAGTATACATAACATTTACCGAAAAATTCAATATTTCCGTAGAGGTTAACACATAGATTTGAAAAAAATTCAAAAATATGAAAATAATATTTTAATGCATAGTTGCATCTTTCACTAACATACGACGAAGTTCAAAGAAGTTTGAAACTTTTGTTGTCTTCGTTTCTCTAGAAAATTTCTCTAGAAAATAACTCTACCAAATAGCGATTTTATAGTGGTTAGTCCACCAATTTAAGGAGTATTATGAAGTTTTACTAAATTAATTGACAAAAAATTAAAACGATGCACATGTATAATGAAAGAGAGTTTAATATACATTAATACAAATGTATAATGTGTTTAGAAATTTAAAAAAAAAACACTAAAGATCATAGGCTTCAGAATATAGAGTATTTACCGAAAAATTAAAAATTTTCGTAAGGGTTAACACATAGATTTTCAGAAAAATTCAAAAATATGAAAATACTGTTTTAACGCATAGTTTCATCATTCACTAACACATGATGAAGGCTAAAGAGGTTTGAAACTTTTTTTGTCTCTGTTTCTCTAGAAAATAGCGATTTTATATTGGTTAGTCCACCAATTTAGAGAGTATTATGAAGTTTTACTAAATTAATTGACAAAAAATTAAAACGATGCACATGTATAATGAAAGAGAGTTTAATATACATTAATACAAATGTAGAATGTGTTTAGAAATTTTAACACAACACTAAAGATAATAGGCTTCAGTACATAGAGCATTTACCGAAAACTCAATATTTTCGTAGGGTTTACACATAGATTTTGAGAAAAATTCAAAAATATGAAAATAATATTTTAATTCATACTTGCATCATTCACTAACATATGATGAAGGTCAAAGAGGTGTCTCCGTTTCTCTACCAAATAGCGATTTTATAGTGGTTAGTCCACCAATTTAAGGAGTATTATGAAGTTTTACTAAATTAATTGACAAAAAAATTAAAACGATGTCCATGTACTATGAAAGGGAGTTTAATATACATTAATACAAATGTAGAATGTATTTAGAAATTTTAAAACAACACTAAAGATCATAGGCTTCAATATATAGAGTATTTACCGAAAAATTAATTATTTTCGTAGGGGTTAGTTAACACATAGATTTTGAAAAAAAATCAAAAATATGAAAATACTGTTTTAATGCATAGTTGCATCATTCACTAACATATGATGCAGGAAAGAAGTTTGGAACTTTTGTTGTCCTCGTTTCTCTAGAAAATAGCGATTTTGTAGTGGTTTGATTTTTAATGAGTTTTCAAATGATTGTAGGAGAATCTGAGAATTTGGTGTGATTTTTGTTAAATAACTCTAGAATCCCATATAAAACCATGAGATTTGGATTTTTATTTTTATAACTAAAGAACTCCTCTCAAATACACTAGAAACAATTAAAGTACTCTAAAATCTTCGACTTAAATTTTGTTCAATAACAGTGGATTTCATAGTGTTTTTATGAAATGACAAGTTCAATAACATTGGATTTTAAAGTGTTTTTTAAAATCCACGTTTGAATAACAGCGGATTTGTCATTTTAATACAAATCATTTCCCCCCCTAAAGATCATAGGCTTCAGTTTATAAAACATTTAACACATAGATTTTGAGAAAAATTTAAAAATATGAAAATATCTTTTTAATCCATAGTTGCATCTTTCATTAACATATGATGAAGGTCAAAGTGGTTTGAAACTTTTGTTGTCTACGTTTCTCGAGAAAATAACGATTTTATAGTGGTTAATCAACCAATTTAAAGAGTATTACAAAGTTTTATTAAATTAATTGACAAATAATTAAAACGATGCTCATGTACCATGAAAGAGAGTTTAATATACATTAATACAAATGTAGAATGTGTTTAGAAATTTTATAACAACACTAAAGATCATAGGCTTCAGTATATAGAACATTTACCGAAAAATTCAATATTTTCGTAGGGTTACACATAGATTTTGAGAAAAATTCAAAAATATAAAAATACTATTTTAATGTATAGTTGCATCCTTCACTAACATATGATGAAGTTCAAAGAGGTTTGGAACCTTCGTTGTCTCCGTTTTTCTAGAGAATATACCGATTTTATAGTGGTTAGTCCACCAATTTAGGGAGTATTATGAAGTTTTACTAAATTAATTGACAAAAAATAGAACGATCCCCTTGTACCAAGAAACATAGTTTAATATACATTAATACAGATGTAGAATGTGTTTAGAAATTTTAAAACAACACTGAAGATCATATTCTTCAGTATATAGAACAATTACCGAAAAAATAAATATTTTCGTATGGGTTAGCACATAGATTTTGAGAAAAATTCAAAAATATGAAAATACTGTTTTAATGCATAGTTGCATCCTTCACTAACATATGATTAAGTTCAAAGAGGTTTGAAACTTTTGTTGTATCCGTTTTTCTAGAGAATAACAATTTTATAGTGGTTAGTCCACCAATTTATGGAGTATTGCGAAGTTTTACTAAATTAATTGACAAAAATTAAAACGATTTCCATGTACCATAAAAGAGAATTTAATATACATTATTGAAAATGTATAATGTGTTTAGAAATTTTAAAACAACACTAAAGATAGGCTTCAGTATATAGAACATTTACCGAAAATTCAATATTTTCATAAGGGTTAAGAAAATACTTTTTTAATGCATAGTTGCATCTTTCACTGACATATGATGAAGGTCAAAGAGGTTTGAAATTTTTGTTGTCTCTATTTTTCTAGAGAATAGCGATTTTATAGTGGTTAGTCCACCAATTTATGAAGTATTATGAAGTTTTATTAAATTAATTGACAAAAAATTAGAGCGATCACCTTGTACCAAGAAAGAGAGTTTAATATACATTAATACAAATATAGAATGTGTTTAGAATATTTAAAACAACCCTAAAGATCATATGCTTCAGTATATAAAGCATTTACCGAAAAATTCAAAAACACATAGATTTTGAGAAAAAATCAAAAAATATGAAAATACTGTTTTAATGCATAGTTGCATCTTTCACTAACATATGATGAAGTTCAAAGAGTTTGAAACCTTTGTTGTATCCGTTTTTCTAGAGAATAACGATTTTATTGTGGTTTGGCCACCAATTTATGGAGTATTACGAAATTTTACTAAATTAATTGACAAAAATTAAAACGATGCCCATGTACCATGAAAGAGAGTTTAATATACGTTATTGCAAATGTAGAACGTGTTTAGAAATTTTAAAACAACACTAAAGATAGGCTTCAGTATATAGAACATTTACCGAAAATTCAATATTTTCATAAGGGTTAAGAAAATACTTTTTTAATGCATAGTTACATCATTCACTAACATATGATGAAGGTCAAAGAGGTTTGAAACTTTTGTTGTCTCCGTTTCTCTAGAAAATAGCGATTTTATCGTGGTTAGTCCACCAATTTAGGAAATATTAATTATGAAGTTTTACTAAATTAATTGACAAAAAGATAAAACGATGTCCATGTACCATGAAATAAATTTAATATACATTATTACAAATGTAGAATGTGTTTAAAATTTTTAAACCAACACTAAAAATCATAGGCTTCAATATATAGAACATTTATCGAAAAACTCAATATTTTCTCCTCCGAGAGCATAGTCTCGACTACGCATCCAAAACATCTTTAACATCACGACAAGGGAATCTTGGACTAACATTCCTTATTTCAAAAAACACCCAATAAAGCTATTAAACAATCTTCAGTCTCCTCTAACATTATCTCTCGTGCATGCATTTCATCATGTTTTGAAATCAAGATGAACAAGTGAGAGACATCTTTTGTTTCTGGAACTCTGAGGGTAATTTCACATCAGTGGCTAATCCGAGAATCTCAACTAGTCGAATGAGGTACCAAGTTATGTCTATCTGCCACCACTCTAAGCCTTGCCTCGCCGATGATTCAAACGCATGGTGGTTGTTGTGCCAACTCTCTCCCATTGTAAACAAGCTTAGCCACCTTCATTATATTTAAAAGACCAGCTCATCTCTTATTTTTTAAGACTAATAAGATACTGAGATATTCACATATAAAATATTATTGTCTTGATAATTATATTACCAAACGTTACGTGATGTGTCTTTAGTCTTCCACGACCTTGAACCCCAAATATGGCATGCCGAATTTACGAGCCATGTCACATGGTACCCGAACGCAGTTGCAACGCCCTACCATAAGTTATTGAATATAATTATTAGAATTGAGTTTGTCAATTTTCATTTTGATACCTACAAAATAGTTTGCAAAATGTATTTACCCCGACGTATGTAAGGTAAGGTAAACCACCGTAGAGATAGAGAACGGTCCAAAACATTAAGACGTGGAGAAAAATTGTCTTTCGTAGAAACCTATAGAACCATTGCCGCTTCAAGTCCATCACGTTGTTACGTCTACCACACTGTTACATAAATCGCAATGTTACAAACGACATAGTAAGAGAAGATATGAGATCTTTGTACGTGTATGTTACCTTATATTTTATATAGAAGGTGTCAAATATCCACATGACATGGCTGAACAAAAACCCTTCCTTAGGGCTATGTGGGTCACGGTTTGTATCTGTGAACTGGTGATGGAACCTATGTATGCTCACCCAATCCATCGGACCCCCCCTGAAGATGTTTGATAATACATTTTCCTTATCATAGTACTCCACAAAAGGAATCAAAAAGAAAATTGATATCGATAAATGTAATGATTTCTCTGTATATGAAATATTGATGTTTTAAGTTTTTCACACATTAAAAAATTAAATACATTATTTTGTTTTATCTATAAAGTTTTATCATTCATATTTTTACATTTTAATTTATGTTTTAGTTTTAAAATAAGTGCATTATATTCTAAATATCATACTTTTAAATATAAAAGTAAAATCTAAAACACCAATCATTTAAATATGGAGAGAGTAATTAGAAATATTGAACAATCTACAGTATCTCACTTTTAAACCATTTTAAATGCTTTTGGCAAACATAACTTTCATGTTGTAAAGTAAACAATTTTTTTTGGGTTGAAATTAGTTTTTTTTTTTTTTTTTGCTAGCTGGTTGAAATTAGTTAATTTTACATTTTATTTAAAAGTAATAATAATTAGAATCACTTATCAATGAAGGGGTTGTTACCTGAAGAGCGAAAACAGCGGAGTAAGCGAAAGGATATTCGAGCCATTTTGGGAGCTTGAAGCTTCGGTGAGCTAAGTTCCTATGGTATGAGAATGTGATGCTGAGTTCAACGACCGCGAAGAGCACCATACCAAACCGTTAAGCTTCCCATTTATAGTTAAATGGCGCCAAGAGACACAACGAGTGCACAATCACTACAAGAAAACACATGCTTAACGACGAAAATTAACGAGGAAAAACAATCCTCGTAAATTTGCGTCGAGTTTACGACGAATTTACGTGAAAAACTAAAGTCATCGTTATTTCCTCGTAACGTAACGACAAAACTGTTTCGTCGTAAAGTGGATGTAATTTTACGAGTATTTTACGAGGAAAAACTATTTCCTCGTAAATACGACGTAAAGTTTGCGTGGTATTTACGAGGGAATAGTTTACGTGTATTTAGCGAGGAAATTTTTGAATCCACCAACTTCATAGGTGTTACACGCTTTTTTTGCCCACCTAATTAATTTTCGTCGTAAATTCATAGCAAAATTACAACTACCAGATTCGAATTTTCCTATAAATATGGATGTTTGAACATCATTTTAAACACACCAACAACAAAAAACGTGAAAGAAAAAAAA